>NC_089807.1:37677831-37942831 GCF_029633855.1 Hoplias malabaricus | reverse complement strand
GGGTGTGTGCCAGGAAAAGCTCATGTTTTGGGAACCATATCCTCATTACACACTTACGTTATTAGAACTTCCACAAGCTTGCTCCTACAACACAGGGCATGTTAAGACATGTTTTAAGGTTGGGGTTAAGGTAAATCTAGGGTTATGCTAGCCGTACTTAGGGTTAGCATACGTCTCCACACAATGAATGGAAGTATTTAAACCCACAATTCAGTCGTGTGTGTGTGTGTGTGTGTGAGTGTGTGTGTATGTTTATATACCAGGATTATTTTAAATTCTTGAGACCAAAACCTCTACACATTTACATTGTGGCTACTTATCTTTCTGAGGGTAAACCATTTAATTTTAAGCTGAAAATATGTTTTAAGGTCATGGCGAGGTTATGGTTAAGCTTGGTGTATTAAGTTAAGTGTGTGTGTGTGTGTGTGTGTGCAGGTTTTCACCACACAGTTTAACTCACTGTAACCTGTCATAAAAAGGCCCACATGTAGACTGTATTTCTGTACAGCTAAATAAAATACATATTCTTATTCCTGAGGTATAATCTTACACACCCCACACCCACACACACACAAAATTATTGTTTTTCTAAAAGAAAAGAAATAAAAACCATAACCTCTACAGTGAACACACTTGTAAGCATTTATTCATGTTGGGGTGGCACGGTGGTGCAGCAGGTAGTGTAGCAGTCACATAGCTCCAGGGACCTGGAGGTTGTGGGTTCGAGTCCTGCTCCAGGTGACTGTCTGGAGTGTGTTCTCCCTGTGTCCACGTGGGTTTCCTCCGACAAAAAAAAAACACATGTTGGTAGGTGGATTGGCGACTCAAAAGTGTCAGTAGGTGTGAATGCGCCCTGTGAAGGACTGGCGCCCCCTTCAGGGTGTGTTCCTGCCTTGCGCCCAGTGATTCAGGGTACGCTCCAGACCCACTGAGACCCTGAACTGGACAATCAGTTACAGACATTCATTCATTCATTATCTGTAACCGCTTATCCAAGTCAGGGTCGCGGTGGGTCCAGAGCCTACCTGAAATCATTGGGCGCAAGGCGGGAATACACCCTGGAGGGGGCGCCAGTCCTTCACAGGGCAACACAGACACATTCACTCACACCTACGGACACTTTTGAGTCGCCAATCCACCTACCAACGTGTGTTTTTGGACTGTGGGAGGAAACGGGAGCACCCGGAGGAAACCAACGCGGACACAGGGAGAACACACCAACTCCTCACAGACAGTTACAGACAATGAATGGATAAATTAATGTGTTATATGATGAAAATCAATATATCAGGCAAAGTTAATTCATTCATTATGTGGCACAGGGCTCCTGAATACTACAGCGATATAAGTGTTGGTCCTATATTTTCAGGAGATGTTAGGAGCTTTGACTCAGTAACTGGTGATGCCATAGTCATTCAGGGCAAGCCTTATTCTCTGTGGGTGGGTAGCATGGCCCACCTTCTCCACATTACTCAGCACAATGCTGGCGAAATGATGGCATCTGTTAAGATCTTGGCACTCAGCGTTGTCTTCCAAGCATGTGAAGCTGTTTGAATTCACGTGTCTAAAAGGAATCATGCGCTTGTGTCACTTTCCCAGTTTACTAGCATTGTGTGTTTACACACACACACACACACACATTACAGTGCTTATATCTATAAATACCACTGCTAACATATCTACCTCCTCTGTGTACAGTGTGTACAGTGTGTACACTTCTTTGCCTCCCAGCAGAGAGTGCTCCGGAAATCCCACTGCACAATCTTTAATGTATTTAGGAGCATGCATTAGGGCCTTAGAGACTTAATGGATTTTGTTCCTTCACGTCACTTCCTGCGGTCATTTCAGGCCCCTGGCTGGGAAACCTCTGGAAAACCTCTTTAGAGTCCTGCAGCAAGGAAGTACCCCTCTCACTCTTCACATGGTTTCCCCAGATCCCTGGAGAACATTACGCAACAAAGTGCTGAGGGCAGAAGCACTTAAGACATCCGTCCACTGACAGAGTACAGAGTTCCCCTCATGACAACAAGAGAGAGAGAGAGAGAGAGAGAGAGAGAGACAGAGAGAGAGAGAGAGAGAGGGAGAGAGAGAGAGAGAGAGAGAGAGAGAGAGAATGAACAGAGAGACAGAGGAGGATTACATAAGCGAACATCTAGAACTCAGCATGTGGTCCTCTGTCTGTTTTGGTCTCACTGTATTTAAGCTGACCACTACTTATTTTACCACATGAAAGTTCTGGAAATACTGGAACACACACACACACACACACACACACACACACACACACACACAGAGATAATCCCATTTGTAGACTACTGACAGGAATTTAATTATGTATTTATTTGTTTGCTTATCAGGGACAATACACACCAATCAACATCTTCAAAAGTTGAAGACACTCCATGTAATGATGGGAAACTATGGAGCAGCTGCCCATAAGCCTAAGGTCATAATGCCCAATGCTAAGAGTTAGCTACAGAGGTATAAAGCCACTGGAACAGGCACTGGAAATCCCAGCTATAATGAAAGCATCACAAATTATTTGCACAAATTACTAGACTCTTAGTGGCACCCCCTTGTGGAGAATATTTACGCTGCTAAATGTGAGTGGATGACAGAGTGAGTAAAAAGCCAGGTTGATGACATGCTCTATATGAAAAGAGATCAATGTTTTCATATAATTGACTGCAACCTAAAGAAAAATTAGGTACAATTTGGTATTTTGCTCCTGGGCTCCCCCTACTGCTTCCTCCTGCAAAAGTTACATAGTGCACTTTCTGCAGTGCTGAGCCTGGAGATTAAATTAAATGAAAAAGGCTATAGTCACCTAATTACAGGTCAGTGAAGCATCATAATGCTTTTCAAGTTGTAATTTTACAGTAAAAACACTACCTAGTCTTCCTTTAACCCTTAAACAAGTAAAAGTTAAATACATGTACAAGTTATCGATTGGAAAAAAAGCCTTTCTATTAAAAAAGGTTTAACTATACAGTGTGTTTTACGGCTACAAATGTTAACTGATGATGTATTCCAAATATGTGCTGCCTTCACTGAGCAAACTGACCCTGTTCACTTCTATTCCTGCATCAATGACCCCAATCAACACCAGAGGTTCATTAATGAAGAGGCTTATCACACATCCAGATGATAGTAAACCTGTTCATGATCTCATTACAGTAAGACAGCTGGTGTGAAGACACGGGCTCAGTTGGGTCCAGCAGTGTTTATACAAAAGCACACAGTGCACTACAAAAGCTATCTGCTGGTTTAACCATTAGCCAGGCTTCATTTAGGTGAGATCAAAAACCGTGCTTTGTAAACAGGGAGCTAGATGAGTCTCATTAAGGGCAGTGCGTGTATGTGTGTGTATGCTAGACCTCAAGATAAGGACCACCACTTACTGCTAACAGATAGTGTGTGAGTGTGTGTGGGAGACATATGACTGTGTTTATCACAAGGAGCTGAATTACAATTACTTTTCATAACAATAATACTTTACTGTAAATGTGAAGTGTACACATACATCATATAAGACACACATCAGAGGGATCAGAGAGTGTAGGGAGTGCAAGAGGAAAATGCTGGTTGGTTACTGAGCTGTTGCAGTGCTTGTACTAACAAGATCTAGGATGTTAATCATCCAGTTTCTTCACACCACTGCACACACACACACACACTCACACATATACACATGTCATTTCACAGCAGAAATGGCTTCAGAAATGCAGCTTGTTATGGAGCCTCTGGAAATTAGAAACATAAGAAATAAGAAAAGCTAGTTAGCTCTAGATACTAAGTGGTTAGCTTCAAATAATATGTGGTGTCCAGAAGAGGCTATTAAGTAAACACCAGGTAATTTTAGTATTCAGTTGATAAGCACGTAGCACTAAAATTAGCATTTAGCAGTAAAGAGTGTATCTGTTGCTCACACTAAATAAACACCATTCAATTACAATGATCTCTTACTTTCTACATACAGTACCAGTCAAATGTTTGGACACGCACACTCAGAGACGGGTTCCTTTATGGAGAGAGATTAATCTCAAAAATACTTTACATATGCGTAAATGTTAATCCACAAATCTGAATCTGAATATAATTGCTCTTGAATAGAACTCATGAATTTTCAAAGAACACGTTTTCACTGTTATTATTCAAGGTTAATAAATTCAGATGAAAAATTAAATCTCAAAAAAATTCAAACAATATATTTCGAAGTTACTCAAATTCGGTACGAAATTCAGATACCAAAATACGAGTTACAAAGAATTCAGATACACATCCGGGTCACCAAGGATGAGCAATCGATTCATCTGGATTTTCTCTTTCGCCTTAAATGGTGCAGTAGTTGCATTCTGTCGCACGAACACAACTTCCACACCGTGGAAAAACTACACGTTTAGCTTCCTTCCGCGGATATTATCTCTTTATTTTCAAAGTGTCTGAAAAATCTGAAAGGCTCATTAAACAAACAATATAACCGACTATTGATATCCTGAAGATGAAGATATTTTACTGTGGAGATGTTGTGTAACGGCCCTGTGAACACAGCATGTGATATGACAGAATGTGGAAACATGAACTGTGGAGTATAAAGTCATGTGAAAATTAGAACACCCCATGAAAGCCTTTGTCTTTTTAAACATATGGACATTTGACTTTCATTTGAACAGCACTAAGAAATGGAGCTTATACAAATAAAACTTAAGTAATTACTTATAAACACAGGTTGTACAATGTAATTGTCTTTGGCAGAGAGGATTTGGCAAATTATACATGGGTGCAACCCACACACTCAGCTCCACTGCTCATCCCACAAATGCATGTTCCTTACAAATGTGGTACCATTGAAAAGGGAAATTAACAGGCTTTTCGATGGTTTAAAATGTATTGCCAAGAAGCATTGTTACAACAAATAAATAATCTACAAACACAAATGTTTATATAAATATTTATAATAATATTAGAAATAACCAGACATTGTTAATATACACACCAACATTCAGTGTTTAAACAAACACAACTTTATGAAATAAACTCTTCACTTTGGGATGTTATATTTGTACTACACCTTCTGTAAAATCAATTTCAGATATTTGATAATCTGACAATTAAAAAATAAAAATGTCATAGGATAGTGTGACCAGATCTGAGATGGTGAAAAAGAGGACATGTCTGGGGGGCAGGTGTTGATGAGCTCTCGCCCCTCGGTGCCGTTGTATGTTTAGCTGAACCTATGTGTGCTATTAGGTCATTTACACCTTTATTTGCGAGAACTTACATTTACGTTTCGGCATAGCTGCTTGAGATGAGGGTGGGTACATGAGCTTTGCCTGACGTAAACGAAGACTACTGACGTGCAGACTGACCAATCAAATGTTTACAGAGAAGGTTATCGACCAATAACGGTAGCTCTACAGTCAGACCGTCCAATCAGAAAGTTTTGGGCTACTTCACCACGCCCCCTTCTCACTCAAGCGAACCAATCGGAGTAGGGGAGGGCGGGACTAGTTTGTGAACAAAACGCTTCTCGAAATTCTTTGTAAGCTCTAGAAAAACAAAATCCCGGACATTTGTGAAATTCTGCCCGGACATTTTTGCTGTCTAAAAAAGAGGACGTCTGGTCTCCCTGCCATAGGACATATATTCACAGTTCATGTTTCCACATATTCTTTCATATCACATGCTGTGTTCACAGGGCCATTACAAAACATTTCCACAGTAAAATTTCTTCATCTTCAGGACATCAATAGTCTGTTATATTGTGTCTTTAATGAGCCTTTCAGATTTTTGAGACACTATGAAAATAAAGAGATAATATCCGCGGAAGGAAGCTAAACGTGTAGTTTTTCCACAGTGTGGAAGTTGTGTTCGTATTTCGCCATCTAGCGGCGACAGAATGCAACTACTGCACCATTTAAGGTGAAAGAGAAAATCCAAATGAATCGATTGCTCATCCTTGGTGTCCCGGATGTGTATCTGAATTTTTTGTAACTCATATTTTGGGATCTGAATTTCGTCTTCCGATTTTATTTACCTTGAATAATAACAGTGAAAACGTGTTCTTGAAAATTCACGACTTCTATTCAAGAGCAATTATATTCAGATGCATAATTTCAGTGCAAAAGATTCAGTGCTACAAATTCAAAGGTAATATTTCAAAGTCTGATGAGACAGACTTGCTTCCATAGGTATACATCCCACTCTGTGTCTCACAGTCTGCAATTTCTACAAGTTACAGTTAAATTCATAAATACATGTTTTTGGTTTTCATAGATATATCACAATTTTATGCAGAAATAAATACATTTGTTTAAATTTACATTGCAAATATTTGTAAAGTCGAAGTCTCGAATTTAAAATGTATTTGTAAATTGTAGAATCTGCGTTTGTGGATCAAGTCACTCACGTGTTTTCCGCGACGTGCATTTGTTTATTTCCTTTTGCGGGTTTTTGGATTTTGAGACTTTTCTCTCGCATTTCACCGGATCCAAATACAAATGCAGCCTGATCCACTAATGTGGCCAGCAGGCGAACAAGCCACCGCTAGATGGCACTGTTGTTTCCCCCAGTGTCTCAGGACTGACCTGTTGTTATCAGGGCCGCAGCAAAACAACCCCCTGTAGGCGGGACTATGACTCCATTGGCTGCCGCAGTAAATGATAGACAGCTACCTTTGGCTGCTGATTGGCTAAATAAAAGTGATGACCAATGAGAAGCGCATATTCTGTTTCGGAGCCGATTTTTCAGGACCAATTGACAACGTCAATGGACGTCCGAAATGCGTTGAAAACAAGTCAGTTATTTCGGGACCAATTGACAACGTCTATGAACGTCCGAAATGCGTTTTAAATCAGTTAAAAGAGAGAGAGAGAATGTGTGTGTGTTTGAGAGAGAGCCCCTCCCCTTCAGATAACGGTTACTATGAGTTTGAATACAGCGCCAAAATAAGTTTCAGTGGATGATTTTTCAATGGTTTGTGGAAGCAGGCATTACTAAAACAGCGGAGGAGGCTCGTATATTCAGATGTAAGTGATATTTAATCTTAATAAAACTTTAGTTTCACTCATTCTGGTAAAGTATAAATATTTAAAGAGCTCTAGCAGCTATGCTAGGTTAGCATCTCAGTGAAGACAAGTGAAGGAGTAGAGGAGGATAATAGTTAACCCATTCTGTATAAAAAATTCAAAGTAATATTACATTATTAACAGTAATGTTTTTGACTTATTTCAGCAGGTCTGGGTTGCAGTTACATACAAACCACCTTGCTAACAATGCAACCCAAATATGTGAAAATCATCAGATGAACGGTACTTTTATCTTAAGTTGTGTGTAAAAATATCGATGTATTGTACTCTGCTATTACTTTTACTTAGAAAATCAACAATACATATAATTTTATCAGGTGCACCAAAACATTTACATATGATACAATATTTTGTTAGACTGACAATATTTTTTTCCCCACACAGGTATCCAACTAACATGGAGTATGTTCATGTTCCCAAAGATTTAACTGTGAAATATGAATGTTTTGGGGAACACTAATGCAAGTATGTATTTTATTATATTGTAGAATTAATAATAATATTTTAAAACTTATAAGCGGTGATCAGATTATTAATGAAAGCATACAGGTTTTGAGTCAATACTCTCCATTCTCCAGCACACCTTGCATGTGTCACTCAAGCAAAAGCTAGAAAATGTGCCACTTTTCAATGTTGCAGAGATCTGAAGGTTTCAGTAATTTTATCAGGCGAGGAAGTCAACAGATGCATCAACAGCATTGTCACCAAATGCCCAGTGCTGGTAGCAAGTGAACCAACATCATATAAGTATTATTGTATATTTTATAATTCTGAAAATATTATATATAATATTTATATTATTATTATAATATTTATAATATAATACTATAATATAATACTAGATTTTACTGTAAGACCATTACATTGTCTTTATTGATATAATTTATTGCATTATTATAATGAAGCTTTCACCTATTGTGTTCTGCTTTGTTTTTACAGTTTGATGAGGTTGATGGAATCCATACTCTAACAGTGAACAAAATTCACCAGTTCAGTGATGGATTTACAGCTGTACACACCACCACACTGACGTTGAGATGAGAGAGGACTTCAAAGAAGCTTACAGGTTGTTATTTGACCTAAATAATAATTTAACAATTATTGCATCAATGTGGCTTCTGTGCTTTCATTCATTCATTGTCTGCTTGTCCAGATAAAGGTTGTGGTGGGTACAAAATATTTACATACATAATTGTATGCCATATAATACAATCAAGTACGTTATTTCAACGTTGAATCAATGGCTAAATGTTTACTGGGGAGCATCTGTCTGAAACAAATCACCCGTTTTAACAGTCCAATTTCAAAATTACGTCCAGTATCAGTCCAATAAGCAACACTGTTTTAGTCCAAATACGGGATGATTTTAACGTATTTTATTTGACAACCCTAGTCTGCAGCGAAATTAGTGAAGTTCTGTTGGCTTTTAATCAGAATCAGAATCTCTTTATCAGAATCTCTTTATTTCGCCAGGTATGTTAGACATACTAGGAATTTGTCTTGGTGACAGCAACACATGTATGACATGTAACACGTACGCAGACTGTTAACAAAACTTTAAAAGAGGTACAATAAACAATAAATAGACTAAAAAAATACAGTTAAGTACTAGAAAAAAAGAGCGTTAAGACATAAATTAGACAACATAAAATATAAAATCTATACTGTACAGATATGCGTATGAATATAAATGTTTCCAGATATTCCTAAAGTAGGTTATATTATATATTGTTGTAGAAGTTACAGAAATAGAACTTCTGTACAGCTGTGCAAAATAGCATAGTGCAAGTGAGTAAAGTGTCCTGTTCAGTGCAGTTAAGTCCAGTCGGTTTAGTTCAGTGGTTTGGAGACTCAGAGGTGTTCACTGTGGTTGAGGAGAGCTACAGCTCTAGGAAAGAAGCTGTTAGCATGTCGTGTTGTGCTGCTTTTGATGATCCTTAGTCTTCTACCAGAAGGGAGAGTCTGGAAGAGGTGATGTCCAGGATGTGAGGGGTCAAGCATAATTTTGCGAGCGCGTTTCCTCACCCTGCTGGTGTGGATCTCCTGAAGCGTTGGCAGGTTACATCCAATGATCTTCTCTGCTGATCTGATGATGCGCTGGAGCCTGGCTCTTTCTTGTGAGGTAGAGGAACCAAACCAGGTGGTTATGGATGAGGTGATGATGGACTCGATGATCGCTGTGTAGAACTGGATCATCAGGGTCTGTGGCAGGTCAAATTTCTTGAGCTGTCTCAAGAAGAACATTCTCTGCTGAGCTTTCTTGGTGATGGAGACGGTGTTCATCTCCCACTTCAGGTCCCTGGATATGGTGGTGCCCAGGAACTTGAGTGACTCTACAGTGGAAACTGCAGTGCCCTTGATGTAGAGGGGGGATACAGGGGGTGGGTTGCGTCGGAAATCCACCACCATCTCTACAGTCTTGTCTGTGTTCAGCAGCAAGTGGTTGTCACTGCACCAGGACACCAGCTGACCAACCTCCTTTCTGAAAGCAGACTCATCACTATTGGCTATGAGGCCCACCAGAGTGGAATCATCTGCAAACTTCAGGAGCTTTACAGCTGGTTCCTTGGAGACACAGTCGTGGGTGTAAAGGCTGAAAAGAAGGGGTGAAAGAACACACCCTTGTGGAACTCCAGTACTGAGTGTTCGAAGGTCTGAGGTGTGTTTCCCAAGCCGTACATACTGTCTTCTGTCTGTGAGGAAGTTTGCAATCCACTGACACATGGAGTCCGGCACTGACAGCTGGGACAGTTTGCTTTGAAGTAGCTGCGGCACAACGGTGTTGAAAGCCGAGCTAAAGTCAACAAACAGAACCCGAGCGTAGGTTCCAGAGCTGTCTAGATGCTGAAGGATGAAGTGGAGAGTTAGGTTGACCACATCATCAACAGATCTGTTTGCTCTGAATGCAAACTGCAGGGGGTCCAGCAGGGGGTCTGTAATGGTCTTTAGGTGGGCTAAGACCAGGCGTTCAAAGACCTTCATGACCACAGATGTCAGGGCGACAGGTCTGTAATCATTAAATCCAGTGATGGTGGATTTCTTGGGGACTGGAATGATGGTGGAGGTCTTGAAGCAAGCTGGAACACAACGGAGCTCCAGTGATCTGTTGAAGATGCTGGTGAAGACTGGTGCTAGTTGGTCACAGCAGTGTTTTAGGATGGATGGAGAAACTGAATCAGGTCCCGGGGCTTTCTTCACCTTCTGTCTGCTGAAGAGTCTGTGGACGTCCTGCAGGCTGATGGTGAGACAAGCTGGGGGTGGAGGTGTGAGAGCCAGTGTGGGGGAGGAGGGGGGTTGATGATGGGGTGAGAGAGTCTGCTGATTGTCTATTGTTTGAAATCTGCAGAAGAACTCATTCAGGTCGTTGGTGAGCTGACGGTCGTTCAGGTGGAGGGGGGTATTTCTCACCTTGTAGCCAGTGAGAAGCTGAAGACTGTTCCAGGCTGACGATGGGTCGTTAGCTGTGATGTGGTTATTTAGCTGCTCTGAGAACTTTCTTTTCGCTGCTTTAACCCCTTTCTCCAATCTGTACTTGGCTTTTTTGTAGACAGCTCTGTCTCCACTCCTGAATGCGGCCTCCTTCTCTCGCCTAAGCTGTTTCAGTTCTATAGAAAACCAGGGTTTGCTGTTACTGTGTTTAACACGTGTTCTAGTTGAAATACAGCTGTCTTCACAGAAGCTTATATATGACGTCACAGCGTCTGTGTATTCGTCCAGTCCGTCTGTCGCCTCCTCAAACACAGCCCAGTTTGTGGATTCGAAGCAGCCCTGCAGCTTCTCTATATCTCCACTGGTCCACCTCTTCACTGTTGTAATGGCCGGCTTGTTGGTTTTAAGTTTCTGCCGGTACGTGGGAATGAGGTGAACGAGGCTGTGATCGGAGAGCCCGAGAGCGGCGCGCGCAACAGCGCGATAGGCATTCTTGATGCTTGTGTAGCATTTGTCTAGTGTGTTGCCTTCACGTCGGTAATTTTATTACCGACGTTTTTTTATTATTTTATAATTTTTTTTTTATTATTTTATAAATTTACCTTAATGTCGGTAAATTTAGGGCACCTTCAAAAGCGTTCCCCAGTGATCCCCCTCCTAACTGTCTGTGATATGAAGCTGAATTCAGCGGCTTGGGGGCTTTTTGTTTGAACTTCCACATTAAATGTTGCGCAAATGGGTCTCCATTTAAGTTGGCCCCACGTTCTAAAACAACAGTGCCACCCAGCAGTGGCTTGTTCGCCTGGTGGCCACATTTGTGGATCCGGCTGCATTTGTATTTGGATCCCGTGAAATGCGAGAGAAAAGTCTCAAAATCCAAAAACCCACGAGAGGAAATGAACAAATGCGCGTCACGAAAAACACGTGAGTGACTTGATCCACAAACGCAGATTCTACAATTTACAAATAAATTTTCAATTCGAGACTTCGATTTTACAAATATTTGCAATGTAAATTATTTATTTTCGCATAAAATTGTGATATATCTATGAAAACCAAAAACATGTATTTATGAATATAACTGTATTTGTATAAATTGCAGACCATGAGACACAGATTGGGATGTGTTCATTTTTGAATGATGAAACATATTTGTGACTGGTGTTTAATATGTGGATTAACATTTATGCATGTGTAAAGTATTTTGAGACTAATCTCTCTCCATATTCCTTTGTTTGGGACATTTTCCACATATTGTGAATATACAGTAAAAAAGTCAAAAGTTAGGACACATCTTTTCATTCAATGATTTTTCTTATGGGCGGCATGATGGTGCAGCAAGTAGGTGTCGTATTCACACAGCTCCAGGGACCTGGAGGTTGTGGGTTCGATTCCTGCTCTGGATGACTGTCTATGAGAAGTTTGGTGTGTTCTCCCTGTGTCCGTGTGGGTTTCCTCCAAAAACACACGTTGGTAGGTGGATTGGCGACTCAAATGTGACCATAGGTGTGTGTGTCTGTGTTGCCCTGTGAAGGACTGGCGCCCCCTCCAGGGTGTATTCCTGCCTTGCACCCAATGATTCCAGGTAGGCTCTGGACCCACCGTGACCCTGAACTGGATAAGCGGTTACAGATAATGAATGAATGAATGTTTTTCTTATTAGTTTTGTGTTTACTGTTTATTTAAATATTTTTTACATGGGTCTGGTCAAGAGTAAATTTGTAGATCTGCTTACATTCTTAATGTGTATGAGGCCATAACTTGGGTTGTTGCAGAGGTAGGGGCTGGCACACAGTTCTATACAGTGACTAGCCCTATTCCACCAATGACTAATGAGAAGATGTATGCAAACATTTAACTGGTTCTGTACATGTTCCATTTTATTATATCCACTGACCATATATTTTCATTGTGTAGTCCTGAAACTACAGACTGTACCACCACAGTGCGGTGATTAGTTGGGTGGTGGATCTTTTTCAGCGCTTGCAGTGGCACTGACGTTGTGGTTGTGTGTTAGTGTGTGTTGTGCTGGTACAAGTGGATCAGACACAGCAGTTCTGCTGGAGTTTTTAAACACTGAGTCTACTCACCTCCATCTTGGTGGGGACAAGTTCATCTTTTGCCACATGGTTTCTCTTAATAATCCATCATTCCTTCATCAGAGGTCATATGACACTTCACTCAGAACATAGTTAGCTGGATATTCTTGGATGTCAGACTATTAACAGTCTTCCAAAATCTCCAGCAGCACTGCTGTGTCTGATCCATGCATACCAGCACAACACACACTAACACATACTTGTACACCTGTAGTTGTACAAATACAGAGTGCATCCATATGATTAGTGGAGTTGATGAGTGTAGAAACAATGTGGATGGACATTTTAATTTTATTGCTAAATGGTGTGTATAATATTATCTGATGCTCACCTTATCATTCAACATGGAACGGTGTACATACGTTTTTCACTGTAATTGAGTTTTGCTCTATTCTTCTACCTAGTTGAGTCATTATTTCACAGCAAGTGCTCCAACCATGGCTGCTCTAAATGAGGTGCTATGTGTGCTGGGTTCAGGCACTGTATTATATCAGATGTCATTGCTAAATGAGCTCAATGTTGGCTAATGAACTGCACATTAAACAGAAACCAGGCTTCAAAGCCTCTTGAGTACAAAGAGCTGGATACAGACCTGAATGTCCCACACACAGCTCAGTATTGAAACTGTAATGAACTACACTGCTTCATTTACACAAATATAATAACACGCTCCAGGGTCTTAGACGACTGTGAGTGGAGGATATTTGCCAGTGACAGTGTATATTGGTGATGGGAGTGAAGCATTATAAGCTTTAGGTGGCTGCATCACATGATCATGGAGGGGGAGAGAGAAAGGACCAGGAGGTTAAATATGCAAATTGTGTGTGATCTGCACAATGACCCTGGTATAAACAGTCTAATGAGACTCTCACATCCGAGTGGATCACGTGTGCGTTCTTGACATGCAAATACACACACACACGGCCCTCGGTCCACCACACACACAATGTGAGTGGATAGTTATGCAATGCCACTGAAACAAGGATGCATTGAATCCATAAGCAGAATCTAAATTTACTCAGGGTTACATGAGGTATCTAAAATGTTCCCTGTAGCTTAACATTTATTTTTTTCGTAAAGAATCCAAAAGTACAAGAAGGGAGTCACATAAACTGCATTTCCTGTGCTGATAGTTGTTGAATGTTCTAAGACGTTCCACTGCAGTTCTATACATTACTCGGTACTTAAAGGATCACTATGTAATACTTTCAAATTAAAAATAGAGCTTCAAAATCATTTTGATGCTTCACTGACCTGTAATAGGAAGAACAGGGCCTCTGTCCTTGCTACTCCAGAATTGGCGCTGCAGAACCTGCACTATGTAACTTATGCGGTAGTGTAAAATAGATGCATTTATACAAGCCCTGGCTTGGTAAATAGAAAAAGAAACTAATGACTTGGTCCAAAATGGCATTTTCCTCTGTGCATTACTGGCTGAACCATGGCAGTGAAAAGGCATGCTGTTTCAGATTTAATACTTAAGGTGGAAATGACTCCAACTAACTTTCCATGTAAGTAAGCACATACCAATAGTGCTAAAAAACTACACAGCTTGAATTACAAATGTGGTTGGCGTGGTACAGTAGTAACACCATTGGCTCCCATGTGAGAGACATGTGAGGGATTCCAGGTCTTAGCAACCAGTCTGTGCTACACCAATAAAAGGCCCTGGGCAAGACACCTAACATTGCGTTGGCCTACCTGTAATACCAGTACGGAATCTCAAACATAGTCCTCTACATAATGTAGTATATAATGTAGTGGCATATTGGTATTAGTTTTATAAACCTTTTAGGTGCATGTGTTTCCTCATATGGTCCCACCTCTCAATGATATTTTTTGGAGTCTTTTCCTTTGTTTTTAATTAATTTTATTAATTCTATGATGTCTAAACCAAGAAGCATAAACTGGGCTTTACTCAAACATACAGTCCCACCTTAGAAAATGTTGAGCTTCTGAATGAAAACAAACACGAGAGGGAGTTTATTTTGCTTTGAGAACAGTAGTTCTCCAGAATTATCAAAGTTGCTTTTATGCAGTTTTGTGTTTATACTCAAACCATTGTTTAGCTTGGCTACATAATTTTTTGTTTATATTTACCAAAGTAACCATAGGTATAGTAAAGTATGGATTTAATACTTCTAAATATGCTAAGCTTCAGTTGGAATAATTAAATTATTTCTTCTTCTTGTCATGAAACTTGTAGGCTGACAACTAGTGGGCTTTACATATCATAGTTACTACTCTAAACCTATTTTCAACATGGCTGATCATGGCATACAATTGAACAAATTTATAGGGTTCAGCTGCTTGTTAACTACATTGTAACACCTTACACCTGTGGATATTCCTCATAATGAGTGAATTCATCTTAGTACCATTCTACTTAGTGCCAAAATAAACATACCCCAAGAAATCCTAAAGGGTCTACTTTTCAAATATATGGAGGTTGAAAAGAAATTTATTTTTACCATGTTGTTATATAGGGTGACCAGATGTCCTCTTTTACCCGGACATGTCCTCTTTTTTAGACTTAAAAAAAATGTCCGGGCGGAATTTCAACGTTCAGAATTTTATTTTTCTAGAGCTTACATAGAACTTCGAGAAGCGTTTCGTTCACAAACTAGTCCCGCCCTCCCCTACTCCGTTTGGTTCACTTGAGTGAGAAGGGGGGGTGGTGAAGTAGCCTAAAATCTTCTGATTGGACGGTCTGACTGCAGAGCTAACGTTATTGGTTGATAACCTTCTCTGTAAACATTTAATTGGTCAGTCTGCACATCAGTGGTCCTTGTTTACGTCAGGCAAAGCTCATGTACCTACCCTCATCTTGAGCAGCTATGCCGAAACGTAAATGTAAGTTCTCGGATGAATTAAAAAAGAAATTCCCATGTTTTGTGTAGCAAATAAAGGTGTAAAGGACCTAAATGCACACATAGGTTCAGCTAAACATACAACGGCAGTGAGGGGCGTGACCTCATCACCCCCTCCCCCTAGACGTGTCCTCTTTTTCACCATCTCAGATCTGGTCACCCTATTCCAGACGGTAAATATATTCTTGACGGTAAATGTTCTGTAAATGTGAGTACGGCTTGTAGTAACGTTTGGTTGCTCTCTGCTGCTTTCAGACAGTAAACGTACCAACTGTGGACACAGGACTCATTTGCAAACACACAGCTTGTATATTCTTCCTAGAAAAACATGCAATGGAATGAGTCACCTCAGAGCACACGAATGCTTAAGCCAAACCATCAGCTAGAGGGCTGTAAATCCCCCCACACTTGGATGTGGAGTAATTGAATTTTGTTATCTGGAGTGATGGAGCGTCAATCAGCTCATTTAGAATAAAAAAGTGTGGGATTATTTCTGACTGCTTTTAATGTTACATGAATAATCCTAAATCAGTACCTGACTTCACTAGTGCTATTGTGCATCACAGAGATGTTACAATATCAAGGCTGCAGTTTTCCCAGAAGAGCAGTGCCTGTTACTCTGTTCATACCCATTGGTTCAGTAGAAATGTTAGATGAGCAGGTGCTCAGAACACTTTTGGCCACACAGTGGACCTGCACATGCAGGTGGACCCTCGTGCAGATGTCAAAGCACAGGACAGCTGCAGCCTTCATAGGAGCTGGTTTTCATGAGTTCAAAGTAAAGCTGTTGCTATAGTGACACATGCTTTTTAATACATCTTCCTGGGCTCAACTGTAAAAGCCACTGGATGTTGTTTTCTTTTCTCTTGGAAGGCACATTCAGAAAGGACTGTAGCATGTATCAATATACCGTGTTTCCCCGAAAGTAAGACAGTGTCTTACATTCTTTTTACCAACGAAAATCCCACTATGTCTTACTTTCGGGGTATGTCTTAAATTGGTAAAAAATGTCGATTTTTGTTTTAACCATAAAATTAACATTTATTAACAACCTGAACAGTATGGTATTCACCATAAAACAGTTTTATAAAAGCAAGTGCCAAGAATGTCTTGCCGTATCAACCGTATCATGACGGTATTTCCATGTATAACATGTAAAACAATGAAAAACGGTAAGAACGAAGAGTTTGAATATGTTATACTGGAAGATAAAA
This sequence comes from Hoplias malabaricus, assembly GCF_029633855.1. Lineage (NCBI taxonomy): Eukaryota > Metazoa > Chordata > Actinopteri > Characiformes > Erythrinidae > Hoplias > Hoplias malabaricus. The sequence goes on along the minus strand of NC_089807.1, from coordinate 37,926,131 downwards.
CAGATTTATTCCATGACAACCATGGCTGCGTGTTGGACCACGGACAACATTACTGCTGCTCCCGCGGCCTCCACATCCCTCCGCTCATTCCGCTCCAGATCCGTCCACATCCCGCAGTTAATGCAGCAAAAGGTACCGGTACTATGGCTTATATTTTTCCAACGTACAGTTTACTATGTCTTACTTTCGGGGTACGTCTTACATTAGCCGACCCCCCTAAAACCCACACTGCGTCTTACAATCGGGGGTGTCTTACTATCGGGGAAACACGGTATCAGTCATGGGCAGTCATTAGAATCATCAACCCCATCTGTCATTCTGGAACAGCCAATCAGTTCAACTGATCTTTAATTTGTCATATCAGTGAACTGCTCTAAAGTGGCACTATGGCACAATGTGTCTCTGTCACACAGCTTCAGAGCTCTCAGTCTTGGGCCACTGTCTGTGAGGAGTGTGGTGTGTTCTCCCTGTGTCTGTGTGGGTTTCCTCCAGGAGCTTCAGTTTCATTCCATAGTTAAAAAGAGAAAAACACTTGTTTGTAGGTGGATTGCCTTTATAAAGTTGCTCATGGTGTGAGTGTTTGAGTATCTGTGTTATATTCTGTGACCGACCGGCACCCTGTCCAGAGTTTTGCACAAAGTGATTCAGGCTCTGGACTCTCTGTGACCCTGAAGCAGTTATAGAAAATAAATATAGAATACAGAGTGAATAAAGTGCTCTCACATTAGTGTAGGTGGAACAACTTCCCCACTGAAACAGCCCAGGTCAGAAACACACACCGTTTGGAGATACACAACATGAAGGCAGTATATAATTAGAGTGTGCAGACCACACCCAGTTTGTTTAAAAGCTTCTGCAATACTCAAAAAGCTTCAGACTAGATGTTGGAACATTTCTGTGTGGATTTGAATATATTTAGCCACAAGAGCATTAGTGAGTTATTAATGTTGGCTCCACCACAACATGCTGGGAGACATAATTGTCTAGCTGATGCATGACACTGGGCAAGTTAAAATTTAAGATTGTGTACCCAATGGTGTGCTAGCTTTAACGCACTGTAGGAAGCCTACAATCACACATGGGCTTTCAGGTTTACACTTAAAGGAACACTATTCATTCATTCATTCATTGTCTGTAACCCTTATCCAGTTCAAGGTCGTGGTGGGCTCGGAGCCTACCTGGAATCATTGGGTGCAAATCGGGAACACACCCTGGAGGAGGTGCCAGTCCTTCGCAGGGTGACACACACACACACATTCACTCTTCACACACATCTGGACACTTTTCAGCAGCCAATCCACCTACCAACATGTATTTTTGGACCATAGGTGGAAACCGGAACACCCGGAGGAAACCCATGCAGACACAGAGAGAACACCCCAAACTCCAGTCACCCGGAGCGGGACTTGAACCCACAACCCAGATCCCTGGAGCTGTGTGACTGAGACACTACCTGCTGCACCACCCCTAAAAGAACACTAGGTAAGATCTAATATTTTTGCTCCTGTGCTCCCCCTACAGTTGCAGAGTGGAAATGATGTTTACAGCAGTGTCATGAAATCAAGGGGAAGAATGGAGGATTCCTAACCTCCTCCATAGCAATATAATGCACTTTCTGCTGTGCTGAGTCTGGACTAGCAACATCAGAGGCTTTATTCTCCCTATTAAAGCTCTTTGAAGCATCACAATGATTTTGAAACTGTATTTTTGAGTTAAAAATATAACCTAGTGTTCCTTTAATGAAATATGCTGTAAAAGATAGCTTTGCACTTTAGCTGCTCCACACAGACTCATATAAAGTGACACTGACTTATTTACTCTCAAGGAGAGAGAGAAATTATTGTTGCTTTTGGAGGACTGCATGCTCTGCTTGGAGTCTACAATAGCATATGATATAAACGGTTTAATAGTTTTGAAAGAGAACTGACTCGTCGCCAGTCGACCCAGCAGCAAACTCAGAAACACTTGTGAAATATTTCACTTCAGAAAAGAAGAATAGAAAGGAAAAATAAACGTCCTTTGTGTGTTTTTATGACTCCTATGAGCCCTGTGGGAATTCTCCACTCTGGTTGCTGGAAACTGACTCGTCCCTTTGTTTCTGTTGAGACCTACTGTAAAATCAAGAGAAATAAAGTGAATTCTGCTGCATAGTTGTTTTCCTGGCCTTTGCTACAGTGGAACTTGCCAAATGGCTCAATTATGGTGAGTATATGACCACAGCTTGTAACTGAGAGTTTGCAGGCCATAAAACCACCTCGGTAGTCCTACAAAACCACACAAGAAGAAATTAAAAGAAAGAAAAGTTTTATGTCACATCTTGTGTAGTCCAATAATACATTGATTTTTATAGAATATTTTTCTTGCATGAACAGTAAAATACAACAGAAAACCCACTGCTTCGAATCGCAGAGCGGAGCTGACCAAGTGCAGAGCCAGAAGCTTAACTGTGTTTTTCATATAAACCACAGCTTTCACAGACATGTCTCTTAAACCCAGTGGTTAGTGCTGGAAGATGACAAAGTTTCTGCTGCTCCCCATGGACAGGCTTTGGAAACAGAAACGGGGAAAAGAAAAGGGAGCCTTCAGTAATGCCACTAGCATATGAGAGAGGGATGACTAGAAGAAGGATGAGCAATAAGGAAGAAAGAGGGATGAAGGAGATGAGGATTGTGGGGGAGGGATGGAAAGAAATTGTGAAAGAACTAAGGAAAGAGAAAGTGAGGGAAAGATTGTAAACAAGGAGTGTGAGGGAGGAGAGAAGAGGAAGTGAGGGTGGATTGGGAATTATGAGTGAAAGGCTGTGAAAGAGGGGAGTGAAGAGAGGGATAATGACGGAGGAGAGTGGGATTGTGAGGGAGTAAAGTGGAAGATGGGATCTGTGATGAAGGGGGGCAACTGAGAAGAGTTGAAGTGGAAAGAGGGATTGTGAAAGAAGTGTGAGGAGGGAAAGGGGGACAGTGAGAAGAGGGAGGAGGAGAGAGTGATTGAGAAGTTGAGTGGATGAGTGGAAACTTTGTGTGTGTGTTTGAGAGAGTGAGAGAGAGAGAGACAATGACAGATTGTGTGGGAGGTGATCACTGATGTTGGATCTGCCTGGAACTTTCCAGTGGAGATTACATTCCCTTGTTCTCTGTCAGCACCTTTGGGTCATAAGTTGAACAAACACTGGAATTTTGATCTTGTTGACACCAGAAATCTTATGTTTCAGAACAATATTTAACCTGAATTATAAGATTAACCAAAATAAGTTTCACATTTTGGCTAATAAGGGATTCATTACATAAGTCTTAATTACTTTAAGCACAAGTGAAGAAAGTACTTAGGTCTGTGTTAGTCTCTTAAAGAGAGCAAAAGCTTCAGAAGCTGTTTAACATTTTGAAATAGACACCTACCCTTACACTTGGCATTCCCTTAAACATTAATAGGACATTTAAAATAAAAAATGTATAATATATACAATGTGCTTCCCACATGCTCTATATTAAGTTTAGTTCATGTTGATGTTGCTGTTTTGTCTGAAAATCTCTGGGCAAGAACCTGTCACTTAAGGACCCCCAAATGTTCAGAACAGACTCTTTCAGGAGCACAGATTGATTTAATAATGAAGTGTGGGTTTGTGTGTGTGTGTGTGTGTGTGTGTACTGCCTGGAAATGACTCAGTGGAGGGGGGAGTGTGAGGTGTGTTGGAGAATTTCCGGGTCGGTGAAGGAGCATGAGGATGGCCTTGATTAACACATGGATGCAGTTCATCCTCACAGGTCAGACTGGGTCGCCATAGAAACGCACTGCCTGCCATGACTGAATCACCAGTGTAGGAGTATGTGGTCACTGAGTCATTGAGCAGTGCTCCTCAGTCCCAAATCATTAGCATCTACTACACTGCACAGCGCTTTACCTGATCAAACACTTTAGCTTTAGAAGGGGTAGAATAAACATTACGTATACAACTGTATGCTAATATAATAATTTAATTCATAGATCATTTCAACAATGTCTCTTTGTTCAAAGTGGAAGTGTGTAGTGCAGAAGAGCCTGCAGAATGCTAACCCAAATATGTTGCTAAGTAATGCTAACATGCAGTTAGCTAGCTAGCTAGCAAGTCTAATGTCAAGTTTAAGTTAAAGCTTTCTTCAGGTTTTTTTTTAATAAATTTAGGTTATGATGTATGTAAAGATTCTGGAAGAATATGGTTTATTAGCTAAACTAATGAACACAATAGTTAACTAACCTCTCAGGTAAACTAGACAGGTAATCAAAACTTAAATACTACTCATTTTCAGAAAGGAGAAAGAAGTATATGGACTTGCAGTGGGCTTTTTCATATTCTCTGGAAGAAAAGGTGTGGGTAAAACAGTTTATGGAAAAACGTTTATAGTGGGCTGGTCTGCATCATATAGCTAATTTTACTGGACCTGTTCTGGAAAATATGAAAACTTACATCCATATCATACTTGAGGTTCTTTAAATGAAACCAACCTTCACGGATGATACATACCACTGACATTCAGGCTGACGACCTCTCTTAACTGTATTAGTCACCATCATTACCAGTTAAACGAAAACACACCCTCACTGCACAATCACATTATATTACAGATCTGTCTACACATCTACTAGGATTATATTCAGAACTTGGCAAAGCACCCAATAATGGGTTGTTGTCTCCTTTTTGCTTGGGATATAAAAACAAAGAGAGAGAGAGAAATAAATAAACAATAAAGTAAATCAGGGCTGCCACGTCCCTCAACGTATCCTCAGCGCAGCCCCAGAAATCAAAGCTATAGCGCCATCTAGTGAACCGTTACAGTGTTTACAGTCTGAAAGAATTTGACCAGACAATAAATCCATATGCTAGTTAAAGGTGCAATGTGCAAAAAAATATTCGTTTTATTGACTTATTTAATAGCAGAATTAATTATTTGCAAATCTTTGTATTTTTACTCTAACACCACAAGGATTTGACACACAGTAAAAGATCAAAAGTGACACCCAATATATTGTAATGAGAAATATGAAGAGCCCATGTTTCCAAGTGTAAAAGTGATCATTGTTTTATAAGACAAACTCATAAAAAGTAAAAAATAATGTCCTAAGTTGTCCTTATGAAAAAGAAATTAAACTTATAATAATATATGTAATATTTGGAGCACTCCATCATTTGCTCTTCAGTTGTTTTCCTTTCGTATTAAATGTTTAGCTTATTCTGCAACTTTCATATACTCTTCCTGTAAAAAAAAAAAAATACAATGAACATTTCTATAAATTACATATTTGCACATCAGGGGTCGTATTCACAAAAAACAAAAACAAACAAAACCAACCAACCAAACAAACAAAAACCCCCAAGACTACAAAGTAGCTCTTAACTGGTCAATTCAGGGGAACTTTTGAGCAATTGTTTCAGAATCACTTTGATATTAATTAAATGTTCAGTGAAAATTAGCATTTGCAAAAGAACCATCTCAATCACAAGGGTATTACAGAGATTGCTGAGTAACTCAGGACTGCAGTCACCTCTACAACAAGAAACAATACAATACTACCCCAGGTAAATGGTAACTTGGCCACAGGAAAACACAGTTATGCAGTGCTGATGAAACAGGAATACTGTCATCTGTGAGTCGTAATGTATTAATTACAAATGCCCTCAACCTACTCTACAGCCTCCAACAATGTATGTGCTTCCCTTTAGAAGTTCACTGACACGTAATGAAACCTACTTTCACCATGATTGCAGGAATACCTACCAGCAAGGGAAGCATTGGGTGGAGAAAGTGCAGAACGGCTCGGAGTTGCAAAACATTTCCTGGTCCTGAAAAAAGAAACGTCCAGGCTTTGATTATACAAATGATTTATGAATGTGTTTTGTCCAAATGGTAAGAAGCTTTAAATCCTCACCCATCACTCTCAATGAGCAGTGTACCAGTGTTCCTCTCCAGGCCTGCAAAGCTGGTGTTAGAGCGGCGAACACTGCCGTGTACCACTGACAGAAATGGTGAGAGACTTAGCCACAAGCTTCAGACTCATAAATCCAACACATTCACTCTTTAAGATTAATATATTTGAATTGTTCTTGATAATTAAATTTGATGAAAAGGTTTACACAACAGTTGTTTGTATTTTGTTTGTAGTTGATGTATGCATTAGGAAATATTACTGCTTAGACGACTAGACATTACTATGCTGCTAATATCTATTTAGACCCTGTAATGACATGTGAGTTACATTTAGTCTCTTCTAACTGATTACGCTGATGTACCAACTAACTTGAGAAGGAATGTATACTTTTTCGTAATTATGAAATCAACTACATTTTTATTTTAATTTTGTTTCATATTGAAAAGTAAATTGTGATTATCGTCTGTAATTGATCACACAGCTCAGTTATCAACGAGTCACTGTCAAGCATCATTCTTTAACATAATGTCACCTGTAGCAACATATCAAACCAACCACACTGTTTACTAAATAGTCCTTCTGACTCCTACAAAACTCCAAACAAAAACAAAACTAAAACTCTTAGCTAGGAAATGATCAGATATGATTTTGTTTTGTGGATACGGCCCCAGGTTTAGACGCTCTTTTATTACAGAATAATGTTATATTTACCTTTCTTCTGGACTTGACCTAAACAAAGGTCTTCTGCTCTGTAAGGTTCTTCCTTATTTGCCTTCAACAAGTTGTCAATCGTCTGCAGCAGCTCTTCTACTTGTCTCTGATCGCTGGTGTCTCTGTTATTGAATGCGTGAAATCTGATCCTGTTCCTGTGCAAAAATTCACTGAGGTCTTTATTCTCCTTAATAAAAGTTTCAATAGTTTTGTCTTCCAGATCATCCTTTCTAGTGAAGAGAATCAATGTGTGTTTTGTGGCCTTCTGCCCCAGGAGATAATGAACATGCTGCATGGTTTTCTTTGTTGCTGGACTGAAGCGGCCAACAGGCGTCACTAAGATAATGACATGGGGTTGAGAAGCAGATACAGAGTCAGTGATGGTCTTCTTGATTTTTTCTGGATTTTCATCAAAGCCTGGAGTGTCTATCAGCTGCAGACTCAGTCCAGCGGTGTTGTATTTGTAAACGTCACCTTCAATCTGCTCACCTTTTCCTTGAAGAGTCCTGATACTTGAGGTCTTTCCTGCTCTGGTCATTCCAAGGAATAAGACCTTGATAGCTCTCTGGGATATTTTTACGTCTATGGCTGTTGTGTCATCATTTCTAGACCTCCTTTCACCTGTCCCTTTCGGCTCAGAGGAGGTGTTGACATGATGTTGCATTGTGTCCTCTAAACTCTTCAGTAACTGCTGAGCTTCCACCTCTGTTGTTTTCAAATATTGCAGGATTATCTCCACATCCTCATCACATCTTACATCTCTGTTGTTCCAGGAAAGGCATCTGTGACCACAGTGGTTTAATAGGGTTTGAAAATATTCTCCTCCCTCATTGAGGAATTCATCAAAAGTTTTAAACTCGAGGTTGTCGCTGTGTGAAAACAAGATTGTGGTGTGCTCCAGATACGAAGAGCCAAGGACATCTCTGAGTGCAAAGATTTTATTAATTTCATCAGATTCTACACCACCAACTTTTATGACCAGGAGGAAGGAGAGCGGTCCACGGAGGTTCTGTAGAGTCTTCTTTATTTCAGCGTCAAACTCTCGTTTAGAAAATTTGGTGCAGTCCCAGCCAGGAGTATCCACCACAGTAACCTTCCTACCATTGATTATGTCAGTTGCTGTTTGGGACTTCAGTGTCAGTGACTTTGCAGAAGCTTGTGAAATGAAATGTTTCCCACCCAGTAAAGTGTTTCCAGAGGAGCTCTTACCCGAGCCTGTACGACCAATTAAAACAATCTGTACTGAATCATCAGCAGAATCACTGTTCTGAGTGGAATCAGCCATTGCACCTCAGTGGAACACAATCACAGAGACTGAAGATAAAGATCCTGATAAAACATTAAGAGTTTCAGTTGCTCATCAGCCTCTGATTTATATCAAATGGTGACAGTATAACAGCTGTAATTATTTCTCTTAAACTAAGCCCTATTTCAGTAAAGACATTAAACTCAATAGAAGAAACATGAACAAACTGTTTTACTGCAGAAGAGTCTGGAGTCATTAATGAAGTCATTTAAGAAAAAAAAATCTCTGCTATATTAAAATTACGTTTGAATAACTGTTAAAACAACATCAGGCACTCACCTAAAGTCAGCTCAGAAACAGACAGAGGAGGAAGTATCATGAGTTTTTATAGCTCTAAGGAAGAATTCAGGAATTCAAGTATCCAATCATGAAAGAGAACGTCAAACAGGAGGCGTCACCAGCTGAACAGGGTCCTATAAAATCCCAGAAGATTTTATAAAACGAATTCATGTGAAAAATTCATATTTAAACAACTCTAAAAGCAGAAACTTCCAACAATACCCTCAGTGCGACAGTCATGGCATCCTTTGGTGAGTGTTTTTTAAATATTCATATATAAATTGAAGGCCATTTATTTTCAGCAGAACATCAGTTAAATATAAACATAAACTGAAACAATAAAGCAGAATAATATAAAGCAGGTAAATTAATGTTACATGATGACTATTATTTTTTGTTTAATTTTACAGGCAGTGCACCATGGCGTTTAGTCCTACTGGGCAAGACAGGGGTTGGTAAAAGTTCTGTAGGTAACACCATTCTGGGTGAGAATGTATTCAAGTCTGAGTCCAGAGCCACATCTGTTACATCTACTTGCTCAAATAAAACAAGAGAAATCAACGGTCAGGAAATTACAGTCATTGATACCCCAGGTCTGTATGACACAAAAATGTCTAATGAAGATATAATAAAGGAGACTGTGAAAGGGGTTCGGATGGCAGCTCCTGGCCCACACGCCTTTCTTCTTGTTATAGCTGTGGGGCGTTTCACTGAAGAGGAGAAAGACACTGTGAGGAACTTTCAGCAGGTCTTTGGTAAGGGAGTGCACAAGCACATGATTGTGTTGTTCACTCGTGGAGATGATCTCGAGAATGACGACAAGACCATTGAAGACTACATTGAAGAAGCTGGACCTGAAATGCGAGAGTTGATCTCTGCATGTGGAGGGAGATATCATCTATTAAACAACAGGAAGAGGGATGACAACACTCAAGTGAAAGACCTCTTCAGCAAGATTTACAACATGCTGAGTCTTAACAAACACACCTACTACAACTATGACCTGTTTACACAGACAGTGGCGAGAGAAAAATGGGAAAGAATAATAGCTGAACTGGAGGCGAAACTGAAGGAAATACAAAGAAATAACAAAAGTCGATGTACTATACTGTAGTGAAGAACTTGTGATGAAATCATTAGAAATCATCATTACATAAAGAAGAGCACAGAAAAGATAAAGAGATATACATTCTCACAAACAATTTCCATAAATTAGGTTGTTATTGTATATGCTTATCATTTTACTTTTCTTTAATTATTCAGTAATTTGTTTTTATTTATTTATTTTTATTTTAATAATTTTTTTTTGCTTTTTTTAAATGGGAAATTCAACAGAAAAAAATGTTGAAAATGATGTACTGTCTAAATATATATTCTTAATATATATTCTACTATTCATATACGATTGTTCACCTTTTTATTTGTAGATTTTTGTTGTTATTTCAGTAAATAAATGTACCACTGCACATATGGGGTATTGACATCCAGGGAGAAATTCTGATTGTGTAAATAACATTGTTCTTGTTGAAATCATTAAATAAACCTAGTCCCACATTTGCAGAAGTAGCTCTTTCTGTCCTACTCCAGGACCTGCTTAGTTTTCAGAAACATTATAACTGCCTTTAGAGAAAGAATGATTACACACATTATATATAAAAAAATAATAATTATATTTAAAAAAATGTTTTGTCCTGAAATTTTGAATCTACTTTTTTTATTGAATGCCATGTTCTCTCTGCACCCAGCACTGAGGACTACTGTATGCACTTCACACATCGACTAAACTAAAATGATCTACATCAGTAACAAAGATGTTCATATGCTGAAGGTCTGAATGATGTACACAAGCAATAAAAGTCTATGTCAAAGAACTGACCTCTGACAGTGTTTTTGTGGAGAAATACAGAATGGGCAATTGTCACGCGCACTTTTCCTGTTCCCCTTACATTATGTCTCAGATTACTCCCCAAGTCCCAGACATCCAAATATTTTTTTCTGTCAGCTCATTTGATAATATCTACCCTCCAACTTGTCCAAGGATGTCTCTGTCGGCCAGAGGCACCTCAGAGTGGGTGGGACAACTTGACCCTAAAACTTTCCCTAACCATAATCTAATGAGGAGAAAGGAGCAAATAGACTTGCAGTGGGCTTGCAGAACTGAGGACCCTGCTAAAAGCTAGGAACACTGCTCTCAGACTCAGGGACCAACTGGCCTACAAGAGAGTGAGGACTGACCTGAGAAGGGGCATCATAAAAGCCAAGCACAAATACCAACTGCGCATCCAGGAGTACTTCAACCAAAATAACTCCTGGACCAGGTGGTGTCACTGTACGTATTGTCAAGGTCTGCGCAGACCAGCTGTCACGAGTTTTCACCACAATTTTCAGCCTCTCCCTGCAACAATCTGCCGTTCCCACCTGCCTTAAATCAGCCACCATATTCCCAGTGGCAAAGAAAAACACAGTGATCTGCCTAAATGATTCTGCCCAGTCGCCCTAACTCCTATCATCTCTAAATGCTTTCAGAGACTCATTATCCCTCATATCCGATCTGCCATCCCAGCTGAATTTGACCAAAGTCAGTTTGCCTACAGGACGAACAGGTCAGCAGAGGATGCTGTCATCACAACTCTCAACTCAGCCCTCACTAATTTAGAACAGAAAAAAAAAATATGTAAGTATACTATTTGTGGACTTTAGTTCAGCCTTTAATACAGTTATTCCACAAAATCTTGTCAAAAAACTGGCGATCTGGGCCTGGGCAGTTCACTGTGCTTATTGATATTGGACTTCCTGAGCAATAGACCCCAATACGTCAGGATGGAAGACCGCACGTCCCCAACTCTCATCTTGAACACAGGCACCCCACAGGGATGTGTCCCCAGCCCCCTCCTCTACTCACTCTTCATATATGACTGCTCCCCCATTCACACCTCCAAAAACATCATCAAGTTTGCTGATGACACCACCATTGTATGACTGATTACAAACAACAATGAGTCAGCCTACAGGGAGGAGGTCCGGCACTTGACAGTATGCTGTAGTAATAATAACCTGGAGTTGAACCCTAATAAAACCAATGAGCTGGTTGTGGATTTCAGAAGATCCACTCGCACTGAGACCACGGCACTCCACATCAATGGAGTGGAGGTTGATAGAGTGGAGAACTTTAAGTTCCTTGGAGTACACATCTCTGCTGACCTCACCTGGGCTTTCAACACCTGATGCCAAGTGCGGAAGGCACAACAGAGACTCTGCTTCCTTAGGAAGCTGAAGCACTCCCACCTCCCACAACACTTGTTGGTGAACTTTTACAGAGCCACCATTGAAAGCCTCCTGACATACTGCTGCACAGTTTGGTTCACCAGATGTACAGCACGGGACAGGAGAGTCCTGCAGTGAGTGGTTAGAGAAGCAGAAAAAATTACAGGTACTTCACTACCTCCACTCAGTGACATTTACAACAGCCGACTCCAGAAAAAAGCTATCTGCATTTCAATGGACACTACTCACCCTGGAAATGTTTTAACATTGATCTTAAACATATTTTCTCAGCGACAATAAAGCTATTCTATTCTATTTTAAGTTCAGTCTTCAAGCACAATGAGCAGTGTACCCCTCCAGGCCTGCAAAGCTGGTGTTAGAGCAGCCAACACTGCTGTGTAACACTGACAGAAATGGTTAGAGACTTAGCCACAGAGCTTCAGACTCATAAATCCAACACATTCACTCTTTAAGATTAATATATCTGAATTATTCTTAATAATTACATTTGGTAAAAAGATTTATATAACAGTTCACTGAGTGTTTTTAAGGAACGAAAATAAACATTTCATAGGCTCTATTTAAGATTGCTTATGTGGTCTAAGCCCGTATGCATTAGACCACGACCCTAAAATGGTTTAAGCAGCAAAGAAGATGATGATGATGATGATGATCATGATGATGTATATATTAGGAAATATTACTGCTTAGAAGACTAGACATTACTGTGCTGCTAATATCTATTTAGACCCTGTAATGACATGTGAGTTACATTTAGTCTCTTCTAACTGATTAAGCTGATGTGGCAACTAACTTGAGAAGGAATGCATACTTTTGCGTATTTATGAATTCAACTACATTTTTATTTTAATATTGCAAAGTAAATTGTGATTATCGTCCAGAATTCATCACACAGCTCAGTTATCAACGAGTCACGGTCAAGCATCATTCTTTAACATAATGTCACCTGTAGCAACAGGTCAAACTCAACCACACTGTTTACTAAATAGTTCTTCTGACTCCTACAAAACTCCAATCAAAAACAAAACTAAAACTCCTAGCTAGGAACTTTTAGTGTTTCTTTTAGTTTCTTACTTTGAACTCCTAATGATCAGATGTGATTTTTTTTGTGGATACGGCCCCAGGTTTAGATGCTCTTTTATTACAGAATAATGTTATATTTACCTTTCTTCTGGACTTGACCTAAACAAAGGTCTTCTGCTCTGTAAGGTTCTTTTTTATTTGCTTTGTACATGTCGTCAATCTTCTGCAGCAACTCTACTTGTCTCTGATCGTTGGTGTCTCTGTTATTGAATGCGTGAAATCTGATCTTGTTCCTGTGCACAAATTCACTGAGGTCTTTATTCTCCTTAATAAAAGTTTCAGTAGTTGTGTCTTCCAGAGCATCCTTTTGAGTGAAGATAATGAATGTGTGTTTTGTGGCCTTCTGCCCCAGGAGATAATGAACATGCTGCATGGTTTTCTTTATTGCTGGACTGAAGCGGTCAACAGGCGTCACTAAGATAATGACATGGGGTTGAAAATTAGATACAGATTCAGTGATGGTTTTCTTGATTTCCTCTGGATTTTCATCAAAGCCTGGAGTGTCTATCAGCTGCAGACTCAGTCCAGCAGTGGTGTATTTGTAAACGTCACCTTCAATATGCACACCTTTTCCCTGAAGAGTCCTGATACTTGAGGTCTTTCCTACTCTCGCCGTTCCAAGGAATAAGACTCGGATAGCTGTCTGGGATTTTCTTACATCAGTGGCATACATTATGTCATTATTACATTATTTCATCTTTCTTCTTTACCTCTGTCCCTTTCAGCTCAGACGGGGTGTTGACATGATGGTCCATTATGTCCTCTAATCTCTTCACTAACTGCTGAGATTTCACCTTTGTTGTTTTCAAATCATTAGCAGAATCATTGTTGTGAGTGGAATCAGCCATTGCATCTTAGTGGAACACAATCACAGAGTATGAAGATAAAGATCCTGATAAAACATGGGTTTCAGCTGCTTAACAGGCTCTAATTTATATCAAATTGTGAAAGTCCAAAATTTGTAATAATTTCTCTAATGAAATTATTTATCCCAAATCAACACGACTTTAAACAGAGAAATAAGAAAAGCACTGTTTCAGTAAAAGCATTAAGCCCAACAGAAGAAATATGAACAAACTGTTTTACTGCATATGTGTGTGGAGTCATTAATGAAGTAAGTTACACCAAAACTGATTATATTCTATATTAAAATTAAGTTTGCATAACTGATAAAACAACATCACAGCTTAGAAACAGTACCCTGAAAGTTTTTATAGCTCTAAAGCTCCGCATACTGTTAGAAACAGCAGATCCTACCGTTTCTAAAAATAGCGGTATGGGAGTACTACACCTAAAACAAGCCGATCCTTCAAAATCTGTGTTTGATTTTGCTCTCATAACTGATAGTATTGCAATCATAATTCATTCCTCTGCTCAAAACATGAACGACGATGTTTACTTTCAGTTTCGTTTTGAGTCACATGGCGGCAACCCACTCCGGGCAGGAAAAAATTCAGCAAAAAAAATACTCCCATTATTTTATTAATAGTCTTTCAAAGTTTTTGGAGATTTCACATCAAATAACTTTGTATTAGATCACCAAATATAAACTAAAAAGCTTAAATATGTTATTTTTCATTTTGAGTATTCTAAATAAACAATATTTAGAATATTTATCATTAGAATAACTATTGTTACTATTATAAGCAGCTGAGTCAATTGCCAATGCACCAACATTATTTTTATTAGTTGAGATATTGTCCATATTGACCCTGAACTAAATGCCTGAAAGTCTGGGCCTGATGTGACTCTCATTTACTCATTTATTTTGTTACAGTAATATGCCATGTAATAAATTATCATCATCATGCTTATGTTTCCAACTAACAGACACCTCAGACTAACAATTTCTGCAAAATATCTGAGGTGGGAATATGTTTTGAAGGCTGTACATTGAGAAATATGTAAAAAACAACAGGCGCTTGGTAAAAATGTAGTCAGAACATGGCCAGTTTCAAGAAAATATCAAATATCAGTTAGCATTTAAACCTCAGGTGATTACATATTTGAGTAGCCAAGGGTCTTTAGAAAAGAAAATAACATATTGAATATGTCTATGTCAGTCAATTATTTTTTAAATGCAACTGAAAGAGGCACTGATCAAAAACAGAGAAAAATCACATTAAATACACCTAGCGTTCTAAGGAGGCATCATTGGCTGTGCAGGTTCCTATAAAGGTTTTCTAATTCATATGAAAAACTCATACTACAAACAACTGTAAAACAAACCTCCAACAACACCATCATTGCAACAGTCATGGCATCCTTTGGTGAGTGTGTTTTAAATATTTAAATATAATTTGAAGGCAGTTTATTTTCAGCAGGACATCAGTTAAAAATAAACATAAATTGAAACAATAAAGAAGAAGAATATAAACCAGGTAAATTAACATTATAGTATGACTATTATTTTTTGTTTCTATTTTACAGGCAGTGCACCATAGCATTTAGCTTAAATAGCTTAGCTTAAAGTCTAAGTCACCTCCTTAGTCCATGAGACGTTACTGAAGTGTATAACAAAGCCTGGTTCTTTAAGAATTTATTTAAATGTATCAGGTCCAAGTTCTTCTGAGTTTAGTTAAGTTCAAGTCAAGTCCTAAAGGGTGAGAGAAGGTTAAGTTACATTACCCTCTAACATAAGAGCTATTTACAAATCTACATAGGGTAGCACAGTTTATGTTGTGCTAATTGTGGCCCTGGGACTATATACTGGTTTGGTGATAAACAAATGAAAAAAAAGCATATCAATTTAAATGTTTCATTAAAGAGATGCATTACAGGAACATGCTCATGATTCTTAATTGACTGTTTCACTGGGAACAAAGAAACATCGTTTCAAAATATAACAGTAATAATTTAATCCACAATTCATTGTATGTAACAATATATGTAACGAGATAATGAAGCATTAATAAAATGGAATGGAACATTCATTTTGCTGTCACTGTCAATGTTCTGGTTTCCAGAACTCTTTAAACAGCAATTCTATATAAAAATGGTTACTGGCAATTGCAAAGAGACAGGGGCTCCTGTGTAATTCAGTTATGACAAAAGGTATATGTATCCAATTTTTTACTAATGCACTACACGTAAAAATATAAATAGAATTGTTGTTTTTCAGTTGAAGCATTAATAAAATGCAATGGAACATTCATTTTGCTGTCACTGTCAATGTTCTTGTTTCCAGAACTCTTTAAACAGTTAGGAGTTTTGTGTCAGAGCGAAAAAAAAAAATCTTCAAAACAGAATACATTTCTAAATGTTGATATGTTATTTAGACTAAAGGAGCTTCTAAATAATTTGGGGTTTGACTTAGATAAAAAGGCGAGAAGAAGTACAGACTGATCCTCAAGGTAAGATGACCAGTGATTGAAAAGACTTACATTACCGGTATGAACTCACTTCAGTCCTGTTCACGTCATTTGAGTATTAAAGAATAACATTCTGTCAGTTATCAGATGCACATTTCACATATTTCACAGGCAACTGTGCATTCTTTTGTTCAGAACGTCTTAACACAAGCACAGATAAACATTCTTCCTACAATTATCTTCCTTTTGAACAGCACTGATACTTATCTGTGTTTTATTGACTTAAAAATATAAAAAAGGTTTGATGAGAATGTGCAGGGATGTGCCTAAGAGACACAAGGGAACAAGACAATTCACACACAATACAAAAAAAAAATTGAATTAAATAACAACAAAAAGGACAATAACAAAGATAAAGATGACATTTCCTTTGATGAACAGAAAAGACGTACAAATAGCAAATAGAAAATGAAATAGAAAGTGAAAAATAAAAGTAAAATAAAAACATTAAAATAAAAACAGAAACAAGGCAGGGTTTCCCAAAGTTTTATTATACTATGATTATCTTTAAATGTAGAGTGATCATTACATGAGAAACTTGCTATATCATTTCAGATGATGTCAGGACTAAAAAGCTTTTGGGAAGCTGTGCCTTGGACAAGTATAGATGTACAAAAACAGATTAAATAAAGCACGCAGTATGAGTGCACTATATAAAAATGGTTACTGGCAATTGCAAAGAGACAGGGGCTCCTGTGTAATTCAGTTATGACAAAAGGTATATGTATCCAATTTTTTACTAATGCACTACACGTAAAAATATAAATAGAATTGTTGTTTTTCAGTTTTAGATGCGTTACAGATTTCCAACATGATATGCTGAGATTTCTGAGTGTAGCATCAATGCTACCGTCCTGCATGCCATACTACATTCCCTGCTTTGGTGCTCTGTACGCGTGAAGGTCAGATGTGTAAGATTTCCTTAGATGTGCATTCTCCTCACATAGTTTAGAAGCTTGATAATATCAAGAAATACCATGAGTTTTGATAAGTTTCTGTAAAGTTGAACTGGCTGGAGATGTTTCTAACTGACTATAAACATCAAATTATATTTTTTACATATTTTTTCAGATTGTGCTTTTTACAGAAGTTTTAAAACCTTTTATAATAATGAAGAATATATTCAGCAGTGACAGCTCTTCTTTAATTATTCCAGTTTCAGTCAATGCAGTGTAATTATTTATACTTGCAATATAATAAAATGGCAACTGTGTATTTGTCCAAATGTTCAGGATTTGTAATATCTAAGAAAGGTATGTCAAAAATGTTTCCCTTTGAACAAATTAATTAGTCCAAAATGATCTTTCATTAACAACTTTAAAATGATTTTCACTTTTAGTGTAAAGTTAGTTCTGTGAAGATTTTTTTTCCCAAAAATTAGAATAAATGTTTCTTAAAAGAAATTCCAAATAAAGATCTCAGAGAAGTTGTGACGGATACATTTTAAATCCTGCCTTTGACAAGTGTTGGATTTGAAGATTCCTTTTGTAAATTGTGAAATTAAATGATCCCTCATAAAAAGGAACACACCTCAAGGATTGGGCTTGTAACTCATTCAAATACATAGTCACTCATTCATGGTTAAGTACAGTACCTAAAGGTGTACTATTTTTTAATATATTAGCACCCTCTTGTGGAGAAATCGCTACAGGTGAGTATGTATGTGCTAAACCCCTTGATGAGCCCATGAGGTCGGTCACATCTATTAATTGAAATTATTCACAGATGTAAAATATAATATCACATATCACAATATCACATAGGGCCCAGCTCACTCTCATTCCTACCAGCAACCACAACATTTTTGCCACTATCTGGTAGTATATTGTGTTCTGCACTAATTGTGAAAAACTGCACCTATCACATTTACACAGTAGAGTGTGCCATCTCAACAGTTATTCAAAAATCTTGAGGCATTGATATTAAGTGCATGAATCTCCTGGCTGTGCGTGTCTATAGTTCACAATAGTCTTTTAACTATAACCTTCAGACGCCATATATATTTATTATACTTCCACATTACGAGTAAAGAATACCACATGGTTTCCAAAGTGGCAGGTTCTTTGTCGAGAGTGTTTTGGGACTGAGATTCATCCAGGAATTTTGAGCAAAGACAAAAAAACACCAAGTCATGTACAGGATATTTATTTTATTATTTTTATATAATTATTATTGGAGGAATGTACACGGAGAGTGCTCTGTATTATAAGCCTACTCTTGCATCATGGATCAGTTTAAACACCCACAGCTACTCACTATTTCTGGAAAATCAGAGAACATTGAAGGAAATGACCCTGAATTAAAAAAGCGGTTACAGATAATGAATGAATGAAGGAAATGTGTGTAAAATGTCCACATGTACATGACCGCAAGTGGTGCTGAGAGTAAAACGGTAAAGATAAAGATAGCTGTCTTGTTGAATTCACTGGAGACAGATGCTTTACAAGTGTATTATCCATTACTTATTCCACATGAAGAGGGTGAAGAGACAATACATGATACACTGCTTATCAAACAAGAATGTGGTGTTTGAAAGACACCAGTTTTGGGCTCATGCTATGGCTGATTCTATTAGATACATATATTACAGAGCTTAACAAAATAGCAAAGATTGCTAGTTTGGTGAATCAGAAACAGACATGATAGGAGATAAAATTGTAGCACTTTAGAAAACTACCACACTTATAAAAGTCTTTAAATTACTTACACGTTTTAAATAATGATTTATTAATTAGGTTGAAAAGTCATTAAAATAACTTAAAACACATTGATAGAATGGGCAACAGTGACCGGTAGTTTGTCAAATAGTGAACCCACATCCCTTTACACCGTTAAACCTCAGATTCTATGGATACTCATCTCATCTCATCTCATTTTCTTTTCCGCTTCTCCATTTCAGGGTCACGGTGGCAACAGGGCGAGCAAAGAAGCCCAGACGTCTCTGTCCCTTGCAACATCCACCAATTCCTCCTGGGGAACCCCAAGGCGTTCCCAGGACAGCCGGGAGATATAATCCCTCCAACGTGTCCTGGGTCTACCCCGGGGCCTCCTTCCAGTTGGACGTGCCTGGTATACCTCCAGTGGGAGGCGTCCAGGAGGCACCCTGATCAAATGCCCAAACCACCTCAACTGACTCCTCTCAATGCGAAGGAGCAGCGACTCTACTCTGAGCTCCTCCCTAGTCACTGAGCTCCTCACCCGATCATGGAGAGTACGCCCAGCGACCCATCGAAGAAAGCTCATTTCGGCCGCTTGTATCCGCGATCTTGTTCTTTCGGTCATTACCCAGAGCTCATGACCATAGGTGAGAGTGGGGACATAGACTGACCGGTAAATTGAAAGCTTTGCTTTATGGCTCAGCTCTCTCTTCACCACAACGGTGCGGTACAATGACCGCATAACTGCAGACCCTGCACCTATCCTACGGTCAATCTCACCATCCCTCTTCCCATCACTCGTGAACAAGAACCCGACATACTTGAACTCCTTCACTTGTGGCAGGTTCTCACCCCTTACCTGAAGGGATGCCATCTGTTTCCGGGAGATAACCATGGCCTCAGATTTGGTATTGCTGATCTGCATACCGACCGCTTCACACTCGGCTGCAAACTGCTCAAGTGAACGCTGAAGGCCTCCGTGCGAAGAAGCCAGAAGAACAACATCGTCCGCAAAAAGCAGAGATGCCACCTCCTGAGCTCCTCGACGGAAGCCCTCCTGCCCCAGGCTACGCCGCGCCACCCTGTCCATGAATATCAGGAACAGGAGTGGAGATAAGGCACAGCCCTGACGGAGTCTAATGCCCACACTGAAAAAGCTTGACTTACCACCAAGGATGCGAACACAACCCAAACTCTGAGAGTACAAGGACCGTACGGCTCGCCGGAGTGACGCTGGCACCCCATACTCCCGGAGCACCACCCACAGAATCTCTCGGGGAACACGATCATATGCCTTCTCCAAATCTACAAAGCATGTGTAGAGTGGAGTAGCAAATTCCCACGCCCCCTCAATCATCTGTGCAAAAGTAAAGAGTTGGTCCATAGTTCCACGGCCAGGACGAAATCCGCATTGTTCCTCCAAAATCCTAGGTTCGACTATCGTATGGATTTTCCTTTCCAGCACCTTGGCATAGACTTTCCCCGGGAGGCTGAGAAGTGTAATGCCACGATAATTCGCACACTTTCTCCGGTCCCCTTTTTTGATAATAAGAACCGAGTACCTTCAGTAACTCTGGGCGAATCTCATCCACTCCTGGAGCTATGCCACTGCAAAACTTTTTCACCACTGTTGTAGAAAACAATCTTATTACTTTGTGTTAGTGGACAAATATCCTTAAATTATTAGTTTAAATTAGAAAGTATAATTACATATACATTGTATGAGAACTTGTATCTTATATGTACTCATATGAATGATTAACCAGTATTTTAACCATGCATTTAAACAGTTTAGAATCTGCACACTAACTGGCATGTTGACTCAGTATTAGCACCTTTCTAAATTCTTAGACCTCTAACATTGAACAGATCTGCACTTAGGCTTGTAGTATAAATTACAAGTGTTAGTTAGGACAGTTGAACTTTAGGGCATCTCAGTGACCTTAAGTCCATTAGTGACTCCTCTGAATCTTGGTGACAGAAAAGGAGTGTGGGAAACAAAACCTACAGTGTCAGAAGGGTATGATGAGTGTTTTGGGGTCACAGGTGCATGGGAAACCTGCACGCGAGAAACATGAGTACTAACATGTCTTATTATGCATATTAATATATGTTAATCAGCCAGAAACGCCTTGCCAGCAGGGTATACGTCATATCAGTTATAAAACTGTGGAGTCAGATGTGAAGAGTCAGAACTCTACTGGGAAGGCTATTAGACTTTTTCATGTATTAGTTCTCTTGGATCCAATAAATACTTTGATTTGCTTTGAACTTCACTCGACTGGTTTTTGCAAAGCTCCCGGAACGAGCACGTGTGTGGGGGTGTATTTTGGACCTTTTGGATATGTTTAAATTTTAATTATTTTGAGAACGGTCCAAAATAACATTTTTAATCTTCAATTGGTGACCCCGACGTGCGGGAAGCTGGTGACTTTGGACGGCTTCGGATTTCCTTTCCACTCGCGGTCGCAATGAAATAAGGTGGGTGCAGACCCTGTTTATTCAAATTCTGCATATTGGACTTATTAAATTGGAAGTGGTGAGGAGGTCCGACGGCGGTCCAGAGTGGGGTATTGAGCAAATCAATTTATTTTAAATATGTTTATATAATTTGTTATTGGTTTATACATTTGGGGTTGTTTGGTTATGGAATTTAAAATATAATAGATGGATGTTGGTTTCCCATCTTTCAAAACTGAGTAGTGGCGTCCTCCACTCGGAACCTGACGAGGTATCGAGTTAATTGCCCGGTCGGAAAGGCCGTCCGAGAGGGGTGGTTCCCTCTGAAGTTGTTCCCGCAGGTTAAGTATATTAATATTTGCGGACGTTGTACCCGCGAGCGGAAGTTGTCCCCGCGAATTAATAAAAAAATAGGTGCGGAAGTTGTCCCCGCGAATTAATTAAAAAAAATAGCAGCGGAAGTTGTCCCCGCGAAATAATTAAAAATAAAAAGAGTTTGTTGTGTATTTTAATGAAATTTAATTGTGTATTCATGTTTTATGTCAGTTCTGAGAGCTTGTGTTATTCTTAGAGGCTGTTATATGACTGTCGTGTATGTTTTTGCTCGCTAGAGGGCGATAGAGGATTGCATAAACTGGTTGATTTTTTAATAAGAGCGCCTGCTCAAATTTAAAAATTCAGTTTCTTTCTTTTTGGGGTTTATTTGCATATGTTGGTCACTTTGACTTCTTGTGGTAATATAAATAGTATTTCGTTTCCTGCTTATTGTTCTAAGAATCTTATTTTCCGGTTCACTTTGCATTTTTTGACTGTGGTAGTTTGTGTTCCATTTTATTTTCTGCCTCGGTTTGAATTTTTCGTTCATCATAACATATTTTGTAACCTGCTTGCTATTTCAGTAGTTCTCAAAAGTTTGTTTTCGCTTGTTATAATATATCTTGTGATTTCACTGTGGCTTGTGGACTGTTGAGTGTGTCTGGAAACTTGTTTTTGTTCCTAAAATATAGTCGTTGGTTTAATTCTGTGTTGTGAGATTTTAGTCCTGCTTTTCTTGCTTTTTCCATTTACTACAAATTTTATTTCATATATTGGCGTGTTATTTGCTTCTGACTAATAAGCTTTTTTATGGTCCGTGGGTCGGTTTCATACTTCATGTAAATTAGGCTTGACTTGCTTTTAAATTCAATACTGTGTTTGAAGACAAACTTATGTTTTCTATCCACCTGTGAAATTATTCACAGGGCTGAGGTGGTCCTGCTTTTATTGGCTGTGTTTCAGAACCTGACTTTAAAACTTAGATTTTTTTCTCTTCTTTTCTATATATCGTCCGAGGTTGCGTGGGTGCTGGGAAACTGTTTTAGTTCACTCTGAATTGTGATGAAACCTTGGGGTGATAATTGATTTGCAATTAAGGGGTGAACTAGAACGAAGACCCATTCAGGTAAGGTCCAATTTTTTAATCAGCTTCTTACAGACACTATGGCTACTCCTAGAGACTTGCATAATGAATTAAACGCCATTTACGGTGTGGGGAATTAGGAATGGAAACCGTTTGTACAACAAATTGACATAATAACTGAGGGATTAAAACTGGGAGAAAAACATTTGAAAAAGCGGGATATTGTGCACAAAAGTGTGCTCCAGAGATTTGAAATGTGGGCTAAATTATACACAGGGGAGAAAACTTCTTTAATCACCTGTATTAATCAGTTAAAAAGAGAGTTGGAGGAAATATTATGTCAGGCTGAAGCAGAGGTTAGTAAGGCTAGCCTTTTCCAAAGACCTAAGGCGAACACAAGTTTAAATATAGCCAAAACGGACATTGCGGAGCTTCAAAATTTTAAAATGGCGTTCCTCAGTCTCATTCCGCAGCTCGTGGTATTGAAAACACCAGGTCCGTCACCTTCGAGCGCTGTATCACTCACTGCCGAGAAGCCGGAAGTGGAAATTACCTATACGAACCACAAGGGGGAGGAGCCTCCCAGCAAACACACAACTTCCACACAACGTTGTATTTTAGTTGTGGTTATGTTGGTGGCCACGTTACTTAACAGGCACTCTTTTACTATGTTGTTAATATGTTGCACTAAGGTTGGTGGCAATAAAACCCTGCATCTACTTTCTATCAACCTATTGATAAAGGTTGCAGTTATGAACTATGTGGGTTGGTGCCAACATAACCAATGAAGTACGTTATGACAACTGCGCGAATCAGATTCTACTGGTCCCGCTGCAACCTTGTGTCCACCTCTCTGCAACCTGCTCCTAGAGGGCACGAGAGAAATTCAATTTTTTGTCAGTTGGCGAAGAACCGTTGCTGCGTTGAAGTCTCACAGGATTTCAGGTGAGTGATTTATAAATTATGACTATAAAATATAAATTTTAGAACATTTTCGAATGTATATGTTGTATACTATATACGTACTACCATAGTCCCCATTTACAGACAATTCTGGGTAGATAGCTCAGTATTCTTGCTTAGTTTATCAGCATTATTTGTACAATTGATGTTAGCTAGTTAGCTAATGTTACTGAACAGAACGTATAACTAATAAGTTATACTAATATACTTATATTTAAAACTATAATTTTAAAGAGCATTCGAGTCCCACACCTCTTCCAATAGTCGCCTGCCTTTTTCGTTGGTCCTGAAGTTATTTTGACGTTTTAAACGAGTATTAGTGTGGCAAAAGGGTGTTGGGAGTCGACTCTTCTGATTCTAAAACTCCTATGACTACAATAGACAAAATACTTTTGTCTTTTTGCCATCGTACTGTATAGCTACAACTGAGGGAAATGTTGATAGAGGTGTGTGTCTCTGAACAAAAGAGAGTTTGAGTGACTGCGAGTGCCATGAATGGGTTAATTGGCAAATGCTAACGCATCTCACTGTAAGTTCAGTCAGACGCATTTCACATAAATGTCTTGGTATGTCTACCTTTTAACTGCCCAAACAATAAATTGTAGGCAATTTCACTTGCTGTTGTGTTATGTGGATACTATGAGGTAGCTGGACTTAATGTGTGCATTTCTTTTTTCCGTTTTCCTGTCGTCCACATGTTGAAATACATTTATCATCTCGTAATTAATAATTGCGTATAGGTCTAACCTACCATTTAGAAGTTTAGAATAATAATACAAAAGTTTTTAATCCATATTCTCAATAATGTAAAACCCATTTACTTTAGTTAAAATGTTTAAAACGTTTCTATTCTACACTTAAATACTACTAATGTGCAAATTTACAGGTCTCGGGTAATTAGGACACTATCAAGGATGCTCTAAACAAAAATGAATTATTCAGAATAATGAACTCATGCATTAACTCATTATACATCAATGTATATTTATTTATCAATTTATTGTTCAAATAATTTTTAAAATATGTAATCAAATATGTAAAAATACTGTAAATGAATAGTTTGTAATATTTATTTTCCCAATGCGATAGTTATTAATGTACAGTGACATGCCAAATGTCATGGAGTAGCGTTATGTAAATTGATTATCAAGTGTTACCTCAGAGGATGACTTGGCAATGCCCGTACCTGTATACATTGTGAGGTGTTATCCTGTGAGTGAGGTTGAACATTGGCCAGCATGCTAATGTCAAGGCGACATATATTATCAGAGTTTGGAAAAGGCAAGAGAGCATGTGTCAGACAGATGGCATGTTCCACTTCCAAAGTTGAGTGGGCATTTAACATTCCTCTATCTACAGTATAACATGTGCAAGGAATACATAATCGAAGACTTTACCAAGACAAGCGATCACAGGTCAGTGCAATGTTCTTTAGCTTCAGCAGGATATGGGAGCACAAGGTCCACCAGTCCATGTCTTCATGGGGTCTGGGTCACATACACACTGTACAATCAGTCCAAAACAACCGATTCATTGGACCAAGCCACATGTTGCCAGTCTTCTAGCGTCCTTTTAGCAACCTTCTGAGCCCATGTAATGTGGTGTTTGGTTTCATGGTTTGAACAGAGGCACTCTGGTAGGTCTTCTTGTGGGTGGACACTGTGCTATAAACTGTGGGTGGTAATGCCTTCTATGATGTATTCCCTGTACAATGGATTGAGTAATATTAAGTGGCCACAAAACTTTGAAAATGTTATGTCCCATCTGTCTGGCACCCACTATCACGTCGTTCAAACAGTCTTTTAAGGTAACATCACTTAATAATCAATTCACAAACTGCTATTCTACGACATTTGGCATGTCAGAGTAAATTATATTTTAAATTATTTAATGACCCAGTCACTCCTACACTCTTATTTTACAGCAATATAATAATGGATTTGTGATAACAGTTGATGAGTTTCTGACTTTAAATTGGACCTCTTAATATTTAAGGATGGTTAAAAGAGGATGGAGCAGGAAAGACTACCTCAAAAGATGGAGATCAGCCAGGAGAATTCTTGGAGGATTAGGGGTCTCAGAAAACAAAACAGAAAAAAATATGATAAAAATTTCTTCTCTCATATCTGAGGCAAGCAGCCAGGAGCCTATTGTAGGGACAATTTGCAGTCCTTACTTGTCTGAGGAATACAGCCAGGAAGACAATGAGACTGACTGCAATTATTCCTTATTTGAGGCAAACAGCGAAGATGCCACTGTTGAGATTGGCTGCAGTGTTGCATGTAACACATGTACATATAATGCAACAACTCCCTCTCAGTCAAGTCTGAGGAAAAAGGAGCTGAAACAAGATATACAGAAACAGCTTGCATGCTGGGTGAATGATAACAGTGTTTCACATAGGGCTGTTGATGATCTTTTGAAAATCCTTAGCTCTGTTGGTTTAACAGTACCTTTAACCACCCGCACACTTCTGAAGACAGCTAGATCTGTAGAAACAACAATTAAATCTGGAATGCAGTATGTACATTTTCAATTAAGACACCAACTGTCAAGACTAATGGAACGCTATTCACAGGACAAAATAGCATCATTAGAGTATTTGGAGCTTTCCCTAAATATTGATGGGCTGCCACTATTTAAGAGCTCAGCAACTTGCTTGTGGCCAGTGCTATGCGCAGTGCATTTAGATCCATTATTTGTCTTCCCTCTCACTCTAACCTCAGGAAACCATAGACCAACAGACTTGTCCTTTCTTGAAGATGCCATTTCTGATCTAAAAGATGTACTACAAAATGGTTTTGACATAGGAGGAAAGAATATCAAAATCAAAATAAAATGTGTTGTCTGTGATGCACCTGCACGTGCAATGGTTAAAAACACCAAGCAATACTCTGCTTACTATGGGTGTGATAGATGTCACCAGAGAGGCACCTGGCAGAATACTGTGACATACCAACAAATAGATCACTTATTTCTCAGAACAGATAGGACATTCCGTACACAGAGCCAAGCTGAACACCATCATGGTGGTACACCATTTTGTGAACTACCAATTGACATGGTAAAAGCTTTTCCAATTGATTATATGCACCAGACTTGTCTTGGTGTCATGAAAAAATTACTACTCATCTGGACAAGAGGAGAAAGAGGACGAAGCAGGGAGACAATGATGTCTGCAGGACAGGTTGAAATTGTTAGTACTAGGCTCATAGATCTCCAGAAAAACATTCCCACATGTTTTGCCCGAAGACCCAGGAGTCTGAAACACCTAGACAGATGGAAGGCAACTGAACTTAGACAGTTTATGCTATATACAGGTAAAGTTGTTTTGCCTGGTGTACTTAGACAAGACCTATATGAGCATTTTCTTTGTTTCAGTGTTGCACTGTGCATTTTGTTAAGTCCTGACCACGTGAAACAATATGGGATGTATGCACAAAGTCTTTTGGAGTACTTTGTAGCTGAAGGCAGGGACCTATATGGATCTCAGTTTTTAATATACAATGTGCATTCTTTGCTACATATAGCAACTGATGGAATCATTCATGATTCTCTGGATAACTGTTCTGGATTTCCTTTTGAGAACTACTTGCAGACACTGAAGAAAATGGTTAGATCCCCTAAAAACCCACTAGTGCAGATTGCAAAAAGAATTTGGGAGAGTGAGACAGGAATGGCATTACAAACCAAAAAAAGAGGAGAAACATTCACTTGTCACACACCAGATAATGCTTTTCTGTCAGTGGATGGACAGTGTTGTGAAATTGTTGATGACACAAAGAATGGATATTTGTGCCGCATTTATAGCCAACCAATGCCAATGTTTGTGGAGCCATGTGATTCAACATTCATTGGAGCATATACATTTCACTGTGGAGACATGACCATAAGGATGGTGCCAAAAAATAAAATCATGAAAAGGGCAATCAAAATTCACCGAGGAAATCATATTTTGTACCTTACCCTTCTTCATAAGGAGTGAATGAATGAACTGCATTCAGTAACTAGCCGTCCCAGCAATAACAAGAACTATGTATATATGTAAATGAACAAACAAGGAATAAATAATGAATTCAAGGTTAAGTTGATGACGTGTAATAGAATATCAGATAACCAACTTATATATGTTTTTTTATATGTTAACAGTATGTATTCAGTTCTTGAATTTGTACAAGAGCGAAGTGTGGCTGTTGTCCCGGATTCCTGGGTGGAGAGAACATCTGAAGTAAGATTTTTATTTTAATGTAATGCATGTAATTCCTATACCATTATTATGTGATTGGTACACAGTTTTTGTTTTTGTACACAGTTTGTAGTTTTTATAACAAAACCTATGACAATTGACCTATCCATACTGGTTTGTACACAGGTATGAACTTTACAGTATGCTGAAAAAAAACTTAATTTCAGTTAAAATACTGTTAGAGTTTAGAGCTTACAGTTTAAAACACTAAGGTAGTTAACAATTTATACACTGAATTAGGAAAACCTACCTTGTGTCTATACTCATCATCCAGTTTATCAGCTCCACTGAAAACACCAGAACACTTTGTAGTTCTACATTTAGACTGCAGTCATCTGTTTCTCTGCGTACTTTCTTATCCTGATTTCACCCTGATTTTCATTGGTCAGATCCACTACAGGATGCACAGAGCAGGCATGAATTGGGTGGTGGATCATTCTCAGCGCTGCAGTGACACTGACGTGTTGGTGATGTGTTAGTGTGTGTTGTGCTGGCACAAGAGGTCAGACACAGCTGCTGAATTTTTAAAGCCCTCAGGGTCACTGCTGTACTCAGAATAGTCCATCAACCAAAAATTTCCAGCCAACAGTGTCCTGTGTGCTGCATCCTGTGTCCACTGATGGACTAGAGGAAAACCTATACAAACTCTGCAGCACCAGATCAGCTACTGTCTTTGACTTTACATCTACATGGTGGACTAACAAGTTAGGAGTGTCTATTAGAGTGGACAGTGAGTGTGCATAGGTTTTAAAAGCTCTGATGTGTGAAGCACTGATGTGTCGGATCCACTCACACCACCACAATGTCAGTGTCACTGCAGCACTGAGAATGATCCAACACCCAAATCATACCCTCTGTGGGGGTCCTGTATGGGTCCTGTCCATTGAATAACAGGGGGAACTACAAAGTGCTCCTGTATGGTCAGTGGAGCTAATAAAAGAACAGTGAATGTAGATTTAAGGTAGGTAGTCCCTGATCCCAGGATCATTCAATATATAACACTAATATGAAATTAACAATACTCCTTACATTTTTAGACATGTGTATTGCAATTTACTATTTTGTTAAATTGGATTTTTGTCACCAGTCTGTAAAGCTTGTCCAGTGTTTCAAGAGTAGTATTGAAAGTATGTAACATGATCTTACTTGCTAGTAAACTTGAAATGCTAGTAAATTTTATGGCTTCCTGTTCTGGCTTTAGAGTAGCCCTTACATGCACATTTTGATGTTTTCCTTAAACACACTCACTTGAATGACGTAGAAAATCGCTGCTTAATTAAATCTAGAAAGCAGCAAATATGAGAGTTTGCAAAACAAAGGTTGAGGCCCATCAAAGTAATTCAACTTCACTTATATGTTTAGGGACACTTTTGCTACTGGCCACCTAAAAATAAACAAAAATTGATTCAACGTGGATCTTTGCCCGACAAAGCGTTGTGGAAAAAACTTGAAGTCAGAGTTTTTAAATCATCAGGTGTGTATCAATTTCTGAAGGCTCATTGTAATCATTATTGTTAATTGTTTAGAAGCAAATATTTTAACTCTTGGGCACCAATTCTTTGCAAAGTTGATTATAAAACAGCTCATCAGCTAATGAGGAAGGCAGAGAACACTTCTTGTTTAGAGGAGTCAGATGGGAGTGGGAAGAAGCTAAGGGAAAAGAGGCCACCATCTCGCTATTTGTGTTATACCTCTGCCAGTGAGGATGGTAAATATTTAATATGATGCATGTATTTTAAAGGGCAATGTGTCTTAATATATTAAGAATTTGGTGTTCAATATATCAGTAAATATTACTTAACTGTGTGCTGCAGATGATAGTTTCCAACCTACCAAGGGTCCTAAAGTTCAAGCTAGATCTCCACCTAGATTGTCTGACTTTCTTGCACAAACAAGATGTGCTCTCTACCAAGGTAAGGCATTATTTATTTGATCAATATTAAAACTGTTGTATGTCTGAATGCATTCATGTATATGTAATGTTTATATTGCCTGTGTTAGATATGGAAAGAGGGTTGGATATGGCAAGAGAACCAGCAAGTTTGCCGAATTGTGAGTTATTTTCTTTTTATAACAAACAGCCACATGCACATATACATACAAACAATAATAGAAGGGAAAAAAATCTGGCATGTTTAAATAAATGAAATAATGTAGACATTATTATGTTACTTATAGGGTCCGAGATTCCTGTGGTTGTGGGTAGAGAACTGGAAATGGCCCAAAGTGAGTTACAGAGAATACATTTTGTTTTATTTTCTGTGATGCAGGTTTGGTATTGGTTTTCATGTATGGAAAATGTACATTGTTATTTATTTATTTATTTTATTATTATTATTGTTTCGTGTACCCTTTCTAGTTTACTTGACTAGTTTTAAGGCTTTATTGTGACTTTTATATTTGTCAGTGAAGAATCTTAATATAATATTGGAAGCCAAAATGCTGATTTGATTGAAGCATTACATCTTACTACTTCTTACATGCTTTATGATTGTACAATAGTACAACAAAGTTTGACCACTGCATTTAACTCATTCATGGCAGTGAACACACTCTCATACTAGGGATTAGGGGCAGTAAACACACATACATACACACACAGAGCAGCATTAGTTAGAATAATTAAGAGTGGGCATTGATTGGAATGATTTAGAACATGCATGAATGACAAGAAATGCAGGCTGCTGATATCTGAAAAACAAAAAAATTGTTTGTTTGTACTTTTAAACATTATAGCAAATACTGTGGAAATGGCTCTGTTGCATTTCAACAGTTGCTGAATTGTGACTATGAGAAGCATTAGCCCTCAGACAGTGATGTTTGTTTATATGGAAAACAACCAGTAAAATAATAATTTACTACACAGCCTTTGCCTGTTGGAATTTTAACAGAATATTAAGAATATAAATGTTTTCTGCAATTATTTTAGGACCACCCATTCAACCAGAGCGCCCTCCTCAAAGAGACAGTAAGTTTCTTTGTAAGTGTTCATTAATGTTATTGATAATGTTTGGAAATTATATTGACAAAATTCTGTTTCATAGATTTTCAAATGCATGTCCTCATGAAACTTGACCAGCTACTGCAGAAGCAGGAGGAACAAAGCCTTCTCCTTAAACAGCTGATTAATGCTAGAAGTGAGGTGCCAATGGATATGGAGTTTGTCACTGTGGATGATATGGAGGGTTTTAATAAGATTGAAATTAAGCTGAAAGATGAAGAAGAAGAAAGAAAAATGGTGACAAGCTCAATTAATCCAATGATATAAAATAAATTCATAATTACAAATCCAATTTAAATGCAGCATAGACAACTACACAGTTAAAATTGATGGTTTTATAAGGATTCTTTATTAAGGGAAATGGTGTGAACCCTGAACACTCGAAGAACCTTTTGCATGATTAAATGGTTCTTTGCATCATGAAGGAGTTCTTCAGACTGATGGAGAATGTGCTATAGATGGTTCTTTTCAGAAAAGTAATCTTCTATTGTTATGATGTTAAGCTTGTAACAATAGAACCATTTTTGGTGCCATACAGAACTCTTCTCTTAAAGGCACTATACAGAAAACGTCTATAGCACATTTTCAATCAATCTGAAGAAACCCTTCATGATGCAAAGAACCATTTAATTGTTAATCTGTAAAAGGTTTTTTTTTTTTGACTTATCAATGTAAATATAAAACCATTTTCATTACTAAATAACCATTTCAAACTTACCTCTAACACACGCTGTCAATCCTCTCATACACACCATCAAACCCTTTTATACACACCATTGAACTTCTCACACACACCATCAAACGCTCTCACACTCACCATTAAACTTTCTCTCACACACACCATCAAACCCTCTCATACGCACCATCAATCCATTGTTTATAAGTTGAAATATTTCCAATAAATAGGAAAATTAAAACTGTAAACTATACAATTCTCTTCATAGGTCAGGTACCTTGCCACCTTAGGGGGGCATTCCCTTGGAGATTCAGTAAGACGTACAATGCGCACAATTGCATCCTCAAGAATATGGGCTTCATTTAGTCTGAAAGGAAGGAAAGGGAAAATCTCACTTCAGAATCTAACCATTTACAGAGTAATAATGAGTGAGTGTATTTCTCTGTACTTGCGAGCTTAGATGTTTATGGAAAAAAATCAATGTTGATTGGGTTTAAAAATGTATGCTTCATCTATGCAGAAGCAGTGATGAGAAGCCAACCAGGATCAAACGCAGCAGACATTGAGGCTCACATAGCTGAAACTCTGAAGCATGCACCAGGGATTGCACGACGAAAAGGGAATGTAAGTAAAAATCTAGTGAAACATGCAGTGTGTAAGATTTAGGGGAGTAATTAGCAGAAATGCAATATAAAACCATATGCTTATTAGAGTATAATCACCTGTAACTACAAATCTGTGTGCTAGAAGCATTATGAGAAGCATCATTAGGTATTAGAAGTAGGGATGCACCGATTTTTATTTTTTCAACATTTGTTTGACAGTAAAACATACTTTAAGGAGGCAAAAAC
Organism: Hoplias malabaricus; assembly: GCF_029633855.1. Lineage (NCBI taxonomy): Eukaryota > Metazoa > Chordata > Actinopteri > Characiformes > Erythrinidae > Hoplias > Hoplias malabaricus. The sequence continues at coordinate 37,893,945 of NC_089807.1, read as the reverse complement.
ACTGCACAGCTTGCATGAGGTCATTGTACCAGTCAGATGTCAGTCACTTCTACTGTTAACCTTTCATACTTCCAGTCCCATATACTCAAATCCACACCTAGGATCGTTTCTGGAATTGGTTGGGCAAGAAGCTCATAGTTGGTTTACTTTCACATACAAAAACTCCATCTGAACCTTGGATTGATTTCGTAATTTCATACATCACTTTTCTGTAGGTTTGCAAATTGACAGGAAGCTTCATGCTGATTTCCATTATTTTTTGTTGGATATAAACACTCAGGGGCTTTTGGGATGCATGGCATTTCACAGTGCATGACCACGTGCAAACAAGGAGCCGCTCTCCAAAGCAATAAAAAATTAGATAAAAGTTTTTTAGATGGTTATGTTCAAGAGTCACAGAACATGAATTCAGTGATCATTTTCATAGATGATGATGTTTGGCCATGCAGGTGCTGCAGCTCGAGACATGCGTTTTCTGCCTTGCTCTCAGTACATGCACCAAACTTATATCTTATATCTGTGCAGTAGAAAAAAAAACGAAAGAATGAGCCCCACTAAAAACTTGGATAGGTGCAGAGAAGATGGGGATGCACCAGAAGGGAGGGATTTTCCAATTCACTGCTACATGTCACTAAATCTTACACAGTGCTCCTTATATGGCAATTGTAGCACAATTATAGGGATACAAGCAATGTTCATCACTTTTGAATTGTCTCATTTCCTCCCCTCCACAGCCTTTGGCGAACTCAGACCCAGTGGAATCTGAATCACCATCTTATAATTTCTTTACTTCTACATGAACATTTTCCAACCTCACTGTTCCTTAGAATTCATCAGACTGTTTTTGTTGTGTGAATAAATGAACTTTGTTCTGACTGACTCCTGTTTATTGTGCTCTGTGTTTAAAATTTGTTCTTAACTTCAATGTGAGTGGATGGAGCTTAACTGTTGTAAAGAGTGTATGTTTGTGTTTGTGTGTAATGTGTATAAACGTGCATACTCTTTTTGTAAAATTATTTTTGATTAAACTGCATTCTGAATGTTATTGTGATTGTCTGATATTTATTATGTTTGTGTAATGCTTGTAGTTATGTTTTGCATCATTGCAATTTTGGAAACAAAACTATGACAAGTACATTATCATGTAATTATGCTGAAATATGAAAACAAAATGGATGACATAATTTAATCTATGATATCTCGTTTTTTAAGTATCTCTGTTCTGGCCACAGTAATGTCCGTATTTTGTAACAGACTAAAAATGATTGATGATGTGGATCAGGAAAAATGCACTGACAATGTTACTATGAGAAATATAGAACAGTATTTGCATAATGTGATGTAACTTTATGTCTACTTTGTGACTATAAATGAGTAATTACATTTTAGGTTGTCAGAATGTTGCAGAATACATGAAAGGGGCCTTCTGGAATGTTGCAAATCTGTTGCTGAATGGTAGTGTAATGTTGCACAAAAACGTTGTGACAACCCTATAAAGTGTTTCATTTTGACTTTCTGACAATATTTACACAACGTTCCAAATGACTAATATAGTGGTTTTTACCACGTTGTGAATACGTAGCTGTGTTTGCTGGGCTACAGCTTCTACTGCTCCGCCTCCCCCATATAACATAGGTCACGCCCCACCAGTTGATAATGTCCTCCCTGTTTTCAGTGTTGATTCCGGCAAAGTGAGCGTACAGACAGACACAAGAGGCCGGGATTTTGCCATCTCAAAGTGACACACACACAAACGCACACACAGACGACCCATTCCAATTGCGAAAGCCACATGAGTCAATTTTAAATCCACACACGGATATTAACACCGACTGTTCTGACATTATAGATGACACGGGAAAGCATGTAGAACAGGATAAACCGCGCCTTGTCGATAAACAAACACTGACAACTCCATTTAAGAACTCGATGCCACGTAAAAATAAACAAAAAATCAGGATTAAAGCTGATTTAGAGGGCCATGTCACAACGGATGACTCGGATCAGGATGACGGACATATAGAAGATGATGAGGACAGTGCGAATGGACGACGTGGTGGTAGACGGATTTCTGATTTGAACAAAACATTGCGTGCCATGGAAAAACTCATATTAGAAGAACAGAGACAATTGGACTTAAAACAACAGACTTTAGAATGTGACATGCACACTTCAGACAAAACGGACATTTTGAGACGAAGCACCAGACCCCGACACCCGCCTGACAGGTATACGTCTGACACTAACGTTGACACTATGCTTCCATTAGTGGCCACTAGTACTGGAACATATAAATATGTACCATTATCACTGACTGATGCACAGACTTTGGTCGATCAGCTTCCGCCTTTATGTAGTGGAGCGGCTGCCTGGTTAAGAAAGCTGGACAGTCTGACAGGTGGCATGACTTTAGCACTGGGGGATTTTAGAAACATTATTAAAAGATCGACTACTTCCATGGAAGCAGCTGAAATAGAGAGACAGGCTCAGACATCTACTCAACCTAATTATGATCTTTTCCACATTCACTCACAGCGCCTTACTGACGTTATGAGAGAGATGTGGCCAACCAGAGCAGCGTCCACAATCCCATTATATGCCTGGGATGAAAAGCTTAGCCCAGGGGAATATATGGGTAAAGCAGTTGAGGATTGGACTAACACTACAGGGGTTCACCCTGCAAGGGGGCAGCAGGTGGTTTGGTTTAGGACTGCAGTTGTGAAAGGCTTGCCAGCCCTCATAAAGGATAAAATTGAGGACGATCCTAATATGGGCCCTGACGCACCACATGACTTGTGGGTTAGACACGTTTTGTTCCATATGAACAAATATAAGGAAAAATTAGATAACAAAGACAAGGAGACACTTAAGTTACAAAGAGACCTACTAACTGTTCAATTAGCAGAAGCCAGGAAATCTGTAAATGATAATAAAAAGCAAACAAAGTCTGATACCATGATGCCTATGACTGCACCATCACCTAATATGCAATCACCACAAACATTTATGAACACAAACACATACATGCCTACCCAATCAGGGCCACCACAAAACCCACCGTATAATTATGGATCAAGTCAATATTTCTCATATCAGCCCTACTCATGGGGCAGGGGGCGCGGTAATGGTAGGTGGAGGGGCAGGGCCCGCCGTCGGACAAGGGCGTGTCTAAGATGTGGAGCTTTGGACCACTGGGCAGCACAATGTAGGGCACCACTCTCTACTGACACCAGCTATCCACACCAGGCACCACACCCACAGGCGGCACCAAAACCGGAGCCATCACATCTTCCTGCTGGCCAATACAGCATGGAGCCGTGGGGTGGACATTGACGGGGCCCAGAGGAGCACCAGGACAGCAGGGCCAGGGCAGAACCCATGCTGTCATTAACTGTGGGGGCCTCCGAAATCCTTTTTCTGGTAGACACGGGAGCCACATGGTCAGCCATCAATACAGTATTACCTGCACATCTGATGAGCAAACACACTGTGCAAGTAAGGGGCTTCTCGGGGACATCTACATCACTGCCAAAAACAAGACATTTGCCAGTCAGTACTGGTACACAGACTGTGTCACATTCATTTTTAATTGCACCACAAGCACCTTTGAACATTTGTGGTAGAGACTTGTTGATGAAAATGGGAGTTACTATTTTATGCCAACCAGATGGGATCACACTTACGTGGTTGGACGGACACAAAACTGTGGCAGTGGTGGGGTACACTGATGGTATGTATCTGATGAGACCTCAGCAGGATGAGTCGGTAGACATTTATTGGGGTTTAGTGACTGGACAGACGGACCCGTCACCACGACTCATTGCTTTGTTCCACCAGTGGTCGCCTTGGATTACAGCCATGGCACCCTACGTCTCTCCGCCCGACCCATTCCATGTCACCCTGTTTTATGATGTGGGGGGAGATTTAACTTATTATGAATCTTTTCAAAAAGAATTAGAGGGCATACAGTGGTCGGTTGACACCACAGGGATTTATGTGGGTCCTGAAGGGGTGGCATCTCCTGTTTCACTAACACCACAACAACACAATTGGTACAAACTGTCTGACACGGCGGCACCACACATTTCATTAGCTCTCCATCCGAAACATGAGGCCAAGCAGTTGGGCCCCATGGTAAAAAGAGCAAATGAGGCCACGGATTGGGTCCGGACCCAGCTGCCTGGTTTCATGTTTTCACAGTCAACACAGACATATCACATCACTGATACCTCACCCATCCTAGTCACATTGCACCATCAATTGCTGCCTAGACATCATGGTTGTGAGGTGTTGTAAAAAAACAATTTTATTACTTTGTATTAGTGGATAAGTATCCTTAAATGAATATTAGTTAAAATTAGAAAGTATAATTACATATACATTGTGTGAAATCTTACACTTTAGAATACAGAAAGAATACACTTTAACACATACACATATAGGGCTCATTGTAATCTCTTAGTCTAGAGAGTGAGTGGTAGGACAGAGGTGTCCACTCCTAACAGGAGCGGTGTAATTGCCCGCTACCACCACAATCTGACATCACGCTCTACCTAAGTCACTCGCCAAGCCGGGGGTGACCTAGGCAGACCAATCTAACATTAATTGCTTACCATTTATATAAATGTATTGACCTGTCAGTTGGACAGGTCAAAAGGGGGAATTGTTGTAAAAAAACAATTTTATTACTTTGTATTAGTGGATAAGTATCCTTAAATGAATATTAGTTAAAATTAGAAAGTATAAGTACATATACATTGTGTGAAATCTTGTATCTTATATGTACTCATATGAATGATTAACCAGTATCTAGACATGCATTTAAACAGTTTAGAATCTGCACACTAACTGGCATGTTGACTCAGTATTAGCACCTTTCTAAATTCTTAGACCTCTAACATTGAACAGATCTGCACTTAGGAAACACATAAATTACAAGTGTTAGCCAAAAGGGGGAGTTGAACTTTAGGGCATCTCAGTGACCTTAAGTCCATTAGTGACTCCTCTGAATCTTGGTGACAGAAAAGGAGTGTGGGAAACAAAACCTACAGTGTCAAAAGGGTATGATGAGTGTTTTGGGGTCACAGGTGCATGGGAAACCTGCACGCGAGAAACACGAGTACTAACATGTCTTATTATGCATATTAATATGTGTTAATCAGCCAGAAACGCCTTGCCAGTAGGGTATACGTCATATCAGGTATAAAACTGTGGAGTCAGATGCGAAGAGTCAGAACTTTGCGTGGAAAGGGCACTTTGCGTTTCTTATGTATTAGTTCTCCTGGATCCAGTATTGTAATAAATACTTTGATTTGCTTTGAACTTCACTCGACTGGTCTTTCGGAACTTAACTTCTGGAACGAGCACGCCTCCCTGAGGAGGAAGGTTCTATTTTGGAACTTTTTGATATTTTCTAAATTTTAATTACTTTGGGAACGGTCCAAAAAGAACAGAAATTCTTCAGAGGACACTGATCATCCACAGACGGAGGCATTATTAGCATCACTACCTGACACATTGTGGTCCACAGGACCAGATGATGTAGGATACACTAATCAGACACCTGTGTCTTTTTGTATGAATATTACACAACCAATTTGGATTCCCCAATATAAACACAAGCCAGATGCTGTTGCATCTTAGGATAAAACAGTCCAGGCTTTGGTGGAGGCCGGAGCCCTGGAACCGTGTCAATCAGCTTGGAACACACCGATTTTGCCGGTTCCGAAAAAGGAGCCTGGCCAATATCGGATGGCCCATAATTTAAGAGCCGTGAATGCAGCTTTGGCTACTGCCACTGTTCCGGTTCCTAACCCGTACACCGCTCTGTCGGAACTAGGTCCAGACATGAAATGGTTCACTTGCATTGATTTGGCTAACGCATTTTTCTGTATACCACTGGCAGAACACTGCAGAGATATATGTGCATTCACACATAAAGGTATACAATACAGATACACTAGATTACCTCAAGGTTTTGCTCTGTCTCCAGGATTGTTTAATCAGGCCCTGAGGAAGAGTCTGGACTCATGCCAACTGCCAGAAGGCTCCTTATTGATACAATATGTTGATGATATTGCTTTGGCGGCTAAAACACCGGAAATCTGCCGTGAAGCAACCAAGGTGGTTCTTCAATGCTTAGCAGACGCAGGGTACAAGGTATCTAAACAGAAATTACAGTGCTGCAGATCTAGGGTTACTTTCTTAGGGAGAGTAGTAACACAGGGTTCCACGGGCTTGTCTGCCACACACCGGTCCGCTATACTGTCACACACACAACCTGAAACTGTGAAAGACATGTTAGCATTTTTAGGACTGACTGGCTACAGCAGACAATACATTCCTGACTTTGTCGGACGTACACAACCTCTTAGAGACATGGTGAAATCTCTGGGGATGAGAAATTTGTCTGGTAAGCTCACCTGGACGGTGGAGTCGGAACAGGCGTTTATAGACGTTAAACAAGCCTTATCCGTTGCAGTTGACTTAGCCAGACCTAACTATTCATTACCTTTTTACATGGATGTTTCTGAAACAGACACTGTGATTAATGGTGTACTGTTTCAGAAAAAGGGGGAAGGTAGAGCAGTACTAATGTATTTAAGTGTCCCATTGGACCTTATAGAGAGGAGACAACCACAGTGCACAAGACATGTAGCAGGACTGACCAAATTAGTACAGAAAACAGCACATCTGGTAGCAGGATATCCATTGCGCATTCTAACCACACATGGAGTAGTAGCGTACATAAATTCACAGATGTTCACACTCACTCCATTGAGACAGAGACGCATTCACAAAGCATTGACTGCACCCAACATCACCTACACACACGAAGGAGTTAATATGGCAGATGGGATGTTGGAAGGTCCACCACATGAGTGTGAGGAACAGGTGGAAAGGCAAGGAAAAGTAAGACCAGACTTACAAGCCACACCCATTCCAGGGTCATGGAATTTATGGACGGATGGGTGTGGGTACCGGGCAGATACAGGTGAAGTCAGAGCAGGATACGCAGTAGTTCAGGAAGCGAAGGGGGAAACGCATGAGTTTCAGACAGTTATAGCAGAAGAGGTGAAACAGAGTCCATCAGCACAGAAGGCAGAACTACTAGCAGTAATTTCAGCACTAGAAGTGGCAGAAGGAAGGGACGTCACTATTTATAGTGACTCAGCGTACGTAGTCACCGCTGCGCACGTAGACCTTCCACACTGGAAGCAGGTTGGATATGTCACAAGCACAGGGAAACCAGTCAAACACAAGACAGAACTGATGCGATTAGAAGCAGCTATACACAAACTAAATAAGGTAGCGATTGTGAAGTGTAAAGGACATCAAAAGGGAGACACAATAATAAACAGAGGGAATGAGGCTGCAGATGAGGCAGCAAAAAGAGCAGCAGGCTACACGGAACCCAACAACATGCTTGTGTTGGACTCCAGTGTACCCTGGGAACCGATTCCCACAGGGCAAGAGCTTAGATACATACAGGATCAGGCAAGTCCAGAAGAAAAGTCAGTATGGCTAGCAAAGGGAGCTAGCCCAAACAGTCAGGTGTGGACGTCACAAGAAGGACAAGTAGTTTTACCAATGTCACTAGCACAAGTAGTTTTAGAAGAGGCACACACAGTGGCACACGTAGGAAGACAACAGACACTGGAAGATTTAAAACAATGGTGGCACCCATACATGTCAGCATTGGTGGTTGATCACATCACTAAATGTCAGATTTGTAACACGCAGAACGTAGCAAAAGCATTTAAACTAACTACAGGAAGGTTTCCATTGCCAGATTCTCATGGACATGAGATTCAAATGGATTACACAGATATGATTGACCCCATTAGGAGATATAGATATCTCCTGGTCGTTGTAGATAGATTCTCGGGGTGGGTAGAGGCAGTCCCCACTCTGAGGGAAGATGCAAAATCAGTCTGTAAGTTTCTGATTAATTGTTGGATTCCGAACCATGGGTTTCCTAGGAAAATTTTTTCAGATAATGGGAGTCATTTCACGAGCAAAACACTGCAGTGGGTGGAGCAGTCATTGGGGCTGCACCATAGCTATGGTTGTGTGTATCATCCTGCTTCACAAGGTCAGGTGGAGAGGATGAATCAAAATTTGAAATCAAAATTAGCTAAGATTACACTGACCACGGGCATGAATTGGCTCGATGCCCTACCAATTGCCCTGATCAGTATTCGGAGTTCAATAAATAGAAGCACAGGCTTCTCCCCATTTGAACTGGTCAGAGGCGTAGCATTCCCAGGTCCAAAAACAAGGCTGAGTCCTGATGTGGGCTCGCCTGGGATAAACACAGATGAGTATTGTCAACAGTTTTTGAAACTAAAATCAGTGTGTGAGGAACTATCTGTGCAGGTACGGAGAAACAGAGGAGGAGACGAGGAGAATGAGATACCTCCTGAGGTGGCCGTCGCTCCATGGGTGTATCTGAGAGCCATCAAGCGAAAGTGGTCAGAACCTCGCTGGACAGGACCCTACCAGGTGACAGAGAGAACCAGCCACGCGGTACGACTCAAGGGTAAAGGCAGCTCATGGTACCACCTGTCTCAGTGCAAGCCAGCACTGCCACCAGAGGAGCACCAGACGGAGAAGCAAGCATCTAATTAGTAACAAGTGCCTGCTGGACACTCTGCGAACAACAGGTGTCAACGGAGTGCTGTCTGAAGCTGTTGAAGATCCAGAACATATTATTATTTTCTTTACAGGTTGTCGTGGACTGTTCTTCTTTTTACAGGTTGCTTGGACTGTTAATTTTTTCCTTTTTTTGCAGGTTGAACTTTCTAAACACATTGTAAAAAAAAAAAAAAAAAAAAAAAAAAAAAACGCACCCTGTAACTTTAACACTTACACATATAAGGGTTTAGATAATATTTTCTTAATTAGAAGGGAACTTAGTGGGGAAACACATTGATTGTTTAATGATGGCTTGGTATGGTAAAAGGGGGTGTGACAGGATAAAATACAGACAACATTACCAACCAGTACTTCCTCCTGATATTCCGATATGGTTCCAGGTAACCATAACAAATACTCTATTGAGTATAATGATAATAACACTGGCTATGGTTTTCACACAGGAACAATTAACAACGGTAGAGGGAACAGTTGTCAATATTTCAGCAATCGTACGCCCGGCAAACGCGACAATTAAAGACCTGACATCACAGCTAAATAGAACTAAACGATCAACCATCTCTCAGCTTAAATCAAAATGCATCACACGCTGGGGAGGTATAGAATTAGATTATTATTGGGGTGAGACAACCGCATGGACAGTGAACTTATGTGAAGTGGTTAAATGTGGTACAAATCAGCTGGGGCAAAAGGGGGAGCCGGTGTATTTGTGTTGGTCTCGTGACGACAATACTAAATGTAATCAAAACACCGACCAAGCAGCTAATAAGGCTAGACCCTGCAACAAGTGGAATGATGTGATGAGGTCAACACATGTTAATTGGAATCCGACTACACGTTGGGCGACTCGTGAACGGGAGAAATGGGAAAAACTTAACATACAGAGGGATAATGGTCCAATCACCAATTTGATAACTATTGCATTGGAGTGGCAAGCCGACCCTAATGGGGAAAAGTCTTCAGCATTTTTCATAGGGGTCGGGGTAGATGTAAGTGGTAATGACCCTGTGGGATGGATTAAGGTCAGAGTTAGAAATAAACCAACAGCCGACACCGTTGAGGACACAAAAAACATGACAGACAACACTGGGGGAAATCAGTCTATATTGGGGACAGATTATTCTACATGGACAACCGAACAAATCGTAAAATTAAGCACAGGGTTTGAAGGGAGTAACTTATGGATTAAATGGATAAATGCGCAAGCCAGAGAAGCTAACATGGACGGGTGCATAGCATGTGCGGCAGCCAGACCAACATTGTTTTTAGGTCCAGCCCCATTATTTCCGAGAAAAGACCCAATAGGGTTTAAGTGTATGATTAACTTAACACGTATGGCTAATCCAGCTAATTGTACTGCCTTGGTAAACATTTTTCCAGTCATAGCAAACAACACCGGGTCAGGGCCGTTTAAGATTCCTGAATCAGGTAACTTCACTTGTTTTAATCATACAGCAGGTGACGTGACACGGAGTACAAAACACTTAGGTAAAATAAATCCTAAATGGTGCCACACTATATTTAATCATGACTCCGGTAACTCTATAGGGCCATGGGCTAGAGCAGGACTGTATTATTATTGCGGAGGGTTAAATTTATTGCTAAAACTACCTACGGATAGTCACGGCCTTTGTGCTATGGTTAGATTAATTTCCCCAATCACTATGTATGGCGTGCACAAACCCACTCCTAATCACAATAGGCTTAGACGATCAGATGACTGAATTTGAATCAAGATGTATGAATTTGACTTAACTAAAAACACACCCACTTATATAGACGCAATAGGAATTCCTCGCGGAGTGCCAGACGAACATAAATTGGTAGATCAGATAGCGGCAGGATGGGAAAGTATTTTCATTTGGATTACACCAAACAAGAACGTTGATAGAATTAATTATGTAAATTACCAAGTAATGAGATTGGCTAACATTACTGGAGCAGCAATAACTGGTTTATCAGAACAACTATCTGCAACTTCACTAATGACCATACAAAATCGTATAGCGTTAGATATGGTACTCGCTAATCAGGGTGCCGTTTGTCATATGTTCGGAGATGTATGCTGTACTGTAATTCCAAATAATACGGCCCCAGATGGAAAGGTGACTAAAGCCTTAATAGCCCTAAAATCTCTGTCTAGAGAGATGGCAGAAAACACGGGAGTAGACAATCCAATCACTAAGTGGTTAGAGAGAACTTTTGGACAATAGAAAGGCGTGTTCATATCTATGGCTTCAGCAGTAGCGGTATTCGCCGCTATTTTAGTCACGTGCGGATGCTGCTGTGTACCTTGTATTAGGTCTCTGATAGAGAGAACAATAACACGTATGATGGAGGGCAAAGATCCTCCACCACCATATATGTTACCAATGTTGGAGTCTGCGGAAGAGCGGGAGGAATTACTGTTGTAGAATAAGTAGTCTGGTAGATAACAAATAGGGAAATGATGTTATTTCCTCCTGTTGACATGATTAAATTTTGGCCGCCTGGGGGCAGTAGGGGCCAGTGGGAGAATTTTTCCTGTCAAAAATTGGTTGGTTGGCTGCCCGACAGGTTTTCGCTCTCACAGGTTAAATACATGTCAAAAACATGTTTGGAGGATTTAGAGTGTGATGACGTGTCTTGGGACACGTCATAAGGGGGAATTGTTGTAGAAAACAATTTTATTACTTTGTGTTAGTGGACAAATATCCTTAAATGATTAGTTAAAATTAGAAAGTATAATTACATATACATTGTATGAGAACTTGTATCTTATATGAATGATTAACCAGTATTTTAACCATGCATTTAAACAGTTTAGAATCTGCACACTAACTGGCATGTTGACTCAGTATTAGCACCTTTCTAAATTCTTAGACCTCTAACATTGAACAGATCTGCACTTAGGCTTGTAGTATAAATTACAAGTGTTAAGTTAGGACAGTTGAACTTTAGGGCATCTCAGTGACCTTAAGTCCATTAGTGACTCCTCTGAATCTTGGTGACAGAAAAGGAGTGTGGGAAACAAAACCTACAGTGTCAGAAGGGTATGATGAGTGTTTTGGGGTCACAGGTGCATGGGAAACCTGCACGCGAGAAACATGAGTACTAACATGTCTTATTATGCATATTAATATATGTTAATCAGCCAGAAACGCCTTGCCAGCAGGGTAAACGTCATATCAGTTATAAAACTGTGGAGTCAGATGCGAAGAGTCAGAACTCTACTGGGAAGGCTATTAGACTTTTTCATGTATTAGTTCTCTTGGATCCAATAAATACTTTGATTTGCTTTGAACTTCACTCGACTGGTTTTTGCAAAGCTCCCGGAACGAGCACGTGTGTGGGGGTGTATTTTGGACCTTTTGGATATGTTTAAATTTTAATTATTTTGAGAACGGTCCAAAATAACATTTTTAATCTTCACCACCTCAGTGACTTCAGCCAAGGAAATGGAATCTGACCCCCCAGACACTTCTGGCCCTACCTCCTGCACAGGAGGCATGGGTTAAGGAGTTCCTCAAAGTGCTCCTTCCAATGCCCAACAATACGCTCAGTCGAGTTCAGAGTTTCACCATCCTTGCTGAGCTCAGCTTGGACAGTGTCCCCCCTCCCCCTGCTGAGCTGTCGGAGTGTTTTCCAGAACCTCTTTGAGGCTGCCCGGAAGTCATTCTCCATGGCCTCCCCAAACTCCTCCCATGCTCTGGATTTTGCTTCAGCAACTGCCACAGCTGCAGCCTTTGTCGACAGAATCGGAAGTTCCCCGAGCTAGCCAATCTCAAAAAGCCTCCTTCTTCCGCTTGACAGCTTCCCTCACCCCCGTTGTCCACCAACAAGTTCTTGGGTTGCCGCCATAACAGGCACCGACAAGCTTTTGACCACAGCTACATGCAGCCGCTTCCACGACGTAGGTCCGGAACAGTGTCCATTCAGACTCCATTCCCCCTACCTCCTCCGGAACATGTTAGAAGTTCTCTTGGAGGTGATAGTTGAAATCCATCCGGACAGAGTCATCTGCCAGCTTTTCCCAGCACACCCTCACTATACGTTTGGGGTCTGTCCGGCAGCTTTCCCCGCCATCGGATCCAACTCACCACCAGATGGTGATCGGTTGACAGCTCAGCCCCTCTCTTTACCCGAGTGTCAAAACATTCGGCCTCAGGTCAGAAGACACAACCACAAAGTCGATCATTGACCTTTGGCCCAGAGTGCTCTGGTACCAAGTACACTTATGAGCAATCTTATGTTCGAACATGGTGTTCGTTATGGACAAACCATGGCTAGCACAGAAGTCCAACAACATCACACCACTCGGGTTTAGATCAGGCAGTCCATTCCTCCCAATCACTCCTCTCCAGGTTTCCCAGTCATTGCCAATGTGAGCATTGAAGTCTCCCAGTAAAACAATAGAGTCTGTGCATGGAATCCCCTCTAGAACTCCAGTCACTGCCTCCAAGAAGGCCGAATACTCTGAGCTGCTGTTCGGTGCATACGCACACACAACAGTCAAAGTTTTCCTCTCTGCAAATCAGAGCCGCATTGAGGCGACCCTCTCGTTTACTGGGACAAACTGCAGCTGTACAGGCACCAGCCGGGGACTTGTGAGTATCCCCACACCCGCCCGGCGCCTCTCACCCTGTGCAACTCCTGAGTAGGAGAGACCAACCCCTATCGAGGAGTTTGGTTCCAGAGCCTACACTGTGTGTAGAGGTGAGCCCAACTATATCTAGCTGGTATCTCTCAACCTCACGCACCAGCTCTGGCTCTTTCCCCCCCAGTGAGGTTATGTTCCACATACCAAAAACCAGTTTCCGCTGACAAGTTCCATGACACCAGGGGGCCCTTCGCCCCCGCTCTGTGCCCAATGGGCAGTGCACCGCACCCCTACTCTGGATCTTGCGGGTGGTGAGCCCACATGATCCTCCCACTTTGCCATTTTGGGCTGAGACCGGCCAGGTTTCATGGGCTGCCCGGCCACTAGGCGCTCGCCGTCGGACACTGCCCCCAGGCCTGGCTCCAGAGGTAGGTCCCGGTAACCCTTTCCCGGGCAGGGTACACTGAATTTTAATGGGTGTACTCATAGGAATGCTTTTGGATCATGTTTGTCTGGATCTTCACTCCAGACCTGTTCGCCATGGGAGACCCTACTGGGAGCTAACAGCTCCCGACGACATAGCCCTGGAGGTCATGAGACCAGACAAGGCCCTGATCCAGGAAGGGTCTATGGATACTTACATTATCTTCTCCACCAGTCGACATTAAGCCTTTAACACATTTTTGTTAGTAAGATTAACCATTTAACAACCAGGTTTAATGCATTAACCACAGATAGAATGTCTTTTTATATATTGATTATAAAAGTGTATATCTATAATAAACATGCAGGCAGCCATGTTCTAATGTTAGAGAACAGAGCTTAAGTACTGAGAGGTGTTTGATTTGATTCCCATGACCAGCAGAAAAACTGTCCTCCTCCTTCAGTCCACGGCTGAGGCACCGAACCCGCAACTCCCAAGGGATGGCTGCCCCGTGCTCTGGATGTATGTTCACAGCCCCTAGTGCACTAGTGTGTGTGTGTGTGTGTTTAAATGCGGAAGCCTCTACGGTCTCTTCCGCACAACAAATTTCACAGGACAAAACGAATAATAAGAAGAAAACCCTAACAAATACAATGTGTGTGTGTGTGTGAGAGAGAGAGAGTAGGATTAACAAAGCAGTTCAGGGCTGCCATGTCCCTCAACGAATTCTCAGCTCAGTCCCAGAAAAAAAACTATACCGCCCTCTAGTGAAACATTACACTATTTACAGTCTCAAAGAGTTTAGACAGACGATAAATCCATATGGTTTTGCTCGTATAATGGAAAATTTCAGTGAACAAAAATATTTCTTTTTAATAATTTCTTTAATAGCAGAATTAATTATTTGCAAATAATTGCATTTTTATTGTAACACCACAAGGATTTGAGACACAAAGTAAAAGATCAAAAGTAACACACAATATTGTAATGAGAAATATGAAGAGCACATGTTTCCAAGTGGAAAAAAAATTCACGGTTTTATGAGACAAACTCAATAGTATAGAAACATTTTTAAATGCATAAAGGAATCAGAGAATCATAAAAAGTACAAATACTGTTCTAAGTTGTCCTTATGAAAAAGAAATTAAATGTAAAGAAATCTGTAGAATTTGGAGCACTCCATCATTTGGTCTTCAGTTGTTTTCTTTTCCCTATTAAATGTTTAAATCATTCTGCATTTAGCATCTTCTCTTTCTGTATGAAAAGAATAAATAAGAAAAAAAAATAATAAGAAAAAATGAATAAATAATACAATGAACATTTCTATAAAAAGCATATTTTCACATCAGGGGTCGTATTCACAAAAACAAAACAAACAAACTAAAATCACTTTGATATTAATTAAATGATCAGTGAAAATTTGTTTTTGCAAAAGGACCATTTCAATCACAAATGTATTACAGAGATTTCTGAGTAACTCAGGACTGCAGTCACCTCTACAACAAGAAACAATACAATACTACCCCAGGTAAATGGTAACTTGGCCACAGGAAAACACAGTTATGCAGTGCTGATGAAACAGGAATACTGTCATCTGTGAGTCGTAATGTATTAATTACAAATGCCCTCAACCTACTCTACAGCCTCCAACAATTTATTTGCTTCCCTTTAGAAGTTCACTGACAAGTAATGAAACCTACTTTCATGATGATTACAGGAAAACCTTCTACCAGACCCTTACAACACCACCATACTGAGAAAACCATCACGCAGTGAGAGTTATTTAATTTTCTGTTTAAATACTACTGTACACCCAGTATGTAGTGTTTCTATTCAGTACACAGTTTTTTAGCTTCTCTAGTTTAAGAGAATAGTAATCCTTCTTCAAGTCCACGAGCCTGTGCTTGTTTTGGAGCAAATTAATTTCAAGTTGTAATTTCTGCTCCAACAGATTTTCTGCTCGTGTTGTTCCAGCTGCTGCAGGAATGGGGCTTTTATCAGGGGTTAAACATGGTACAGGAACAATGGGGGAAGAGGCAGGATCAAGGCGGGTGAGTGAGACAGTGGCAGCAGGAGGAGGAAAGGATGGGTCAAAGGCAGAATCAAGAGGGACAAGGGGAGCAGTGGCAGGAGAAAGGGCAGAACGGCTCTGAGTTGCAACTGAACTCCTGGTCCTGAAAAAAGAAACGTCCAGGCTTTGATTATACAAATCATTTATAAACGTGTTTTTTTCCAAATGGTAAGAAGCTTTAAATCCTCACCCATCACTCTCAATGAGCAGTGTACCAGTGCTCCTCTCCAGGCCTGCAAAGCTGGTGTTAGAGCGGCCAACACTGCTGTGTAACACTGACAGAAATGGTGAGAGACTTAGCCACAGAGCTTCAGACTCATAAATCCAACACATTCACTCTTTAAGATGAATATATCTGAATTGTTCTTGATAATTACATTTGGTGAAAAGGTTTATATAACAGTTCACTGAGGGGTTTTTAAGGAACCAAAATAAACATTTTATAAACTCTATTGTAATATAGGTAATGATGTATGCATTAGGAAATATTACTGCTTAAACGACTAGACATTACTATGCTGCTAATATCTATTTAGACCCTGTAATGACATGTGAGTTACACTTAGTCTCTTCTAACTGATTAAGCTGATGTGCCAAATAACTTGAGAAGGAATGTATACTTTTATGAAATCTATTACATTTTTATTTTAATTTTGTTTAACATTGAAAAGTAAATGGTGATTATCGTCCCAAATTCATCACACAGCTCAGTTATCAAAGAGTCACTGTCAAGCATCATTCTTTAACATAATGTCACCTGTAGCAACGGATAAAACCCAACCACACTGTTTACTAAATAGTTCTTCTGACTCCTACAAAACTCCAAACAAAAACAAAACTAAAACTCCTAGCTAGGAAATGATCAGATATGATTTTGTTTTGTGGATACGGCCCCAGGTTTAGATGCTCTTTTATTACAGAATAATGTTATATTTACCTTTCTTCTGGACTGGATGTAAACAAAGGTCTTCTGCTCTGTAAGGTTCTTCATTATTTACCTTGTACAAGTCGTCAATCGTCTGCAGCAGCTCTTCTACTTGTCTCTGATCCCTGGTGTCTCTGTTATTGAATGCGTGAAATCTGATCTTGTTCCTGTGCACAAATTCACTGAGGTCTTTATTCTCCTTAATAAAAGTTTCAATAGTTGTATCTTCCAGATCATCCTTTCCAGTGACGGGAATCAATATGTGTTTCGTGGCCTTCTGCCCCAGGAGATAATGAACATGCTGCATGGTTTTCTTTGTTGTTGGAGTGAAGTGGCCAACAGGCGTCACTAAGATAATGACATGGGGTTGAGAAGCAGATACAGAGTCAGTGATGGTCTTCTTGATTTCTTCTGGATTTTCATCAAAGCCTGGACTGTGTATTTGTAAACGTCATGTCCAATCTGCTCACCTTTTCCTTGAAGAGTCCTGATACTTAAGGTCTTTCCTACTGTGTTCATTCCAAGGAATAAGACTCGGATAGCTGTCTGGGATTTCTGTACGTCCATGGCTGTTGTGTCATCATTTCTAGACCTCCTTCCACCTGTCCCTTTCAGCTCAAAGGGGGTGTTGACATGATGGTGCATTGTGTCCTCTAAACTTCACTAACTGCTGAGCTTCCACCTCTGTTTTCAAATATCGCAGGATTTTTTCCACATCCTCATCACATCTTACATCTCTGTTGTTCCAGGAAAGTCATCTGTGACCACAGCGGTTTAATAGGGTTTGAAAATATTCTCCTCCCTCATTGAGGAATTCATCAAAAGTTTTCGACTTGAGGATGTCGCTGTGTGAAAACAAGATTGTGGTGTGCTCCAGGTATGAATTGCCAAGGGCATTTCTGAGTGCAAAGATTTTATCAATTGTTACGCTGCGCTGTGTATGTGTGTGTTTTCTCACTATCTCTGTAAATTTATAGTTTCTGCAATCTGTTCCAGTCCATGTGTTTGTTCACCCATCTAGAGTTCATTCCATTTTCCAGTTCGTGTATTTGTGCGTCGTGCCTCGTAAGGCAGTATTAAGAAATGTTCAGTGTGTTTTTATGTTCAGCCATATGCTCTATGTCTGTGCGCTACAGAGAGGGATGTTTAGGATGAGCTGTCAGTGAGGACAGGAAACTATCAATTTTACACCCTCCCTTTAGAACATGCAAATGTAAACTATCCTCTATGTTTGCCTTATTTGGAAAGGAAAGGGCTATATAGACGAGGGATCCAAGCCTGCCAGGAGAGAGAATCGGAGCGCTCAATTGAACACTACTCTCACGGGATCCTTAAGAACCCGTAAGACACTGTTTTGGTAAATAAAGATGTATTTACACTTTTAACCGTGTCTGCGGAGATTCTTTTCCATCACCTGTCTTCACAACACAGCAAAGTTAACAACAAAGATGGCGACGAGGATGGGATGCTGAGCTGTGACCTGCCTGCTTCAGATGACCCCTGCATTTGAACTCCCGCTTAAAGCCGGCAAATAGAAGGTGAGATTTTCACAAATTTGAGCGCTGGTTGGGTGTTTGGGCTGTCTGATGCAGAAAAGGTTGCACCGAAATAGACTCAATAGTGTATGCAGTGTTGTGTTGGTGATGGTGTTGGATAAAGATTCTCCGTTCTAAATTTTTAACTATAGTCATAGTAATAGAGAAATGAAGGAAATAAAAGGGAATAATGAAGAAAAGAGTAAAAAGGAAAAATAAAAGGAAAGGAAGTAAAAGTGTAGAATAGCTTAATTAGTAACGATAAGGTGAGCTGATGATGACATGCACGTTTGGGTAAACAGGGCCCTATTTTTGCTTGAAACTGTAAGACATGAATCACAGTCATTGCGTGAAAGTAAGCTTTGAGTTATTGTGGAATTGGATTGTATTGAAATAGTGAGAAGCCCTGGGCCCAGTGGCATTTGGTTAAAATTTATTTAAGGTTAAAGGAATTTAAGGTTTTAAGGATAACGAAAAGGTATAAAAGAGGAATATATGAAAAATAGAGGAAAAGAGACAATAAGAGAGTTAAATAAAGAAAGGAAGCCGCTGATTCAGATAAGCCCTCGAGGAGGCGGGTTAGCCCGGCCGCAAATCCTGAAAAATTCACTAGGTGATTTTTTGGGTCAGTTTGATGAGAAACTGGAGGTGTGCTGCAGAGATTTAATTAGGGGTGCCCACTCAAAACACTGTTGACGAACACTGTATTGATGCTGCCTCTTTTTGAATTATTACACCTCATAAGGTAGCATAAATTAAAATAAAGAATAAAAGAATAAGGAAATAAGGAAAGGAAATAATAAAAAGCATGCTGTTAATGTGTGAAAGAGTCGACTATGAGAAATTGTGTTGAAAATGATGAGTGTGTAAGCGCTGTTTGGAGGATGTTGGATTATGTGTGTGTGCTTAGTGAGTTAAGAAAAAAGGAGTGTCTTGCTGTGTATGTGTATGTGTCAGCTGAGTGTGTGTGCCTCACCCCCTCCCTTTTCCCATCTTATAACTTTGTCCCTTAGTCTGTAACTATGTGTGTGTGTGTCAGCTGAAAGAATTTTTTGGGGAGAAAAAGGAGAAAGTGGGGGAATGATCAACCCCCATATTGAGTGTGTGTGAGGGAGAACTGGTCTCTCCCTTGCGCTGTAACATTTTCTGTGGGTGTGTTTAGAGAAAGGGGGGAAAAAGACACCTCTGCCCAGAGAGTGTCAGAGAGAGAGAGTGTTTAAAGAAAAAGGGGAAATGTGATAAAGAATGAGAGATTTAGAAATTAATAGGGAAAGAAATTTGTAATGGTAAAAATTATGAGCTTCGTTCAAGGACAGTTATTTAAATGAATATGAACCTCAATAAAATGAGGGGTTTTGTTTATTTATGACAATGAGCCTGAACGGAAGACGTTTTTAAAGTAAAAATATATAAAGTAAAAATAAATGAGCTTTCTGGGAGACTATACATTAAGAAACTATAGACAATGAGCTCCAGAAAGAAGTTTTTAGAGGTTGAGAATAGGAGAAAGGTGAGCAAGGTGTAAAGCTGAGTAATTAATAGGGTACATTGGGGAAACTGTAAGGTTTAATCATGGGAATTAAAGGGAAAATTGTTATTGGGGAAAGGAGAAAAATTTTTGAAATCTCCATATGATGGCTTTTATTGGGAGAAAAAAAAAGGGATCATGGGTCTAGCTCCTCTCATTTTATTGAATTTTTGAAATCTTATGCTTTGCAAGGGGGGTCTCTTTCTGCAAGTGTGTAAGGCCTAAAATTCACTCTTGAAAAAGAGAGAAATGGCAGGACTTTGATTTGTGACGTACTGATAAAAGCCACGTTGATTTGATTTAAATAGAAACTAATAGTTATTGGGCAAATTAGAAAATATTGATGTATAGTGCTGTGCAGGGGTTTGAAGCTCCTGATAATGGGTGTGGTGCTTGTGTTGTGCTTATGATCTAAAATAAAAGGGAATAGAGGATTAATTTAACATAGTGGGTGAGAGTGAATTGGTGGAGCAGTAATTTGTTTGTGTTCTCTTTGAATGCAATAGTTTGATGAAATTGAGATACATACATGGGGTTTGGATCTCTGTGAGGTGCTGTTGCTTTGTGTGAAGAAATTTTAAGCTGCCAACTGATAAATGAAAAATACTGCCAATGTGTGAATATTGGAAAACTCTGAGTGTTTGACATTGGTGCTTTCTGGGGTTTAAACATACCACTGCGATCTTTATATGTGAAGATTACAACATAGTACATTAATCTTATCTTAATATATACATCTTAGAAACCAAGATGCAGGGTTGGAAATTTACTATCATGTGGTCATAGAATAGTATGTGAAATGTTTATGTTAAACTGGTTAAGCCGAACCAGATGTTAAAGGAAGCTGCATTAAGGATGAACTTATTGCCATCAATCACTTTAGACCCTTTTTAGGGGGGTTGAGATTAAGGTCATTTAGGCTTCAAGCCAATGAAGAGATTTGTTGGAGGTGTTTACAATATTGAATGAAGGGTAAAAATGTTATGAATGAACTAAATGTTGGTAAATAAAATACAAATAAGCATATTGAATGTTTAATTACTAAGAAGTAAGCTGAATGTATTAAATTTCTATTTGTCTTTTTATCCTGTGGGGTGTGTGTGTATGTGTGTGAGTTCTCTCATCTGTGAGGAGACAGTGAGAAGAGGACCAGGAGGAAAAAAGGGGGGGTCGAAGTTGCCCAGAACAGAGCAGACTGCTCAAAGGCCAGTCATTTTATCCACAAACTTCTTTCACAAACACCTGCATTGATACATTTAGATTAAATCATTAATAGGTTTCATTATTAAAAAGTAATAATTGGAAATTCATTGATTTGTTTATCTATTTGCATTTAGTCCATTATTTGTGCTATAGTACATGACATAGACTTCTTCAAAGAAGGCTTGGCAACAGGTTGTTCATTTTTAAGATAATAATTTGATTATAAAGAATTAACAACGAGGTTTATGAAGAAAAATAATTATTTGTAAAAGGTTTTTTTATTTAAGCTTTGCTATAGGTGTAATGGGGTTGCAAATATTTAGTGGTAATCATATTTAGAAGTGCTTGTTGAGCCTTATATAAGTTTGTATATTCTTTAATTACAAGGTAGTTATTGAATGTTTAATAAATCTAGGTTTATGGTGCACTTAGTAGTTATATCACTTAGTAAAGGGGATTTAGTGGTGTGAATTGTATTGCATATTAAGGTTTGATTTCTCTGAAGTTGGCAAATTCAATTGGGGATTAATTTTTATTGATTGTGGTAAAATAGTGGCATATAAACAGAGGAAAGAGGGAGAGAAATAATTAATAAGTGTAAGTTGGGAACATATTTAGTCATTATTATGCCAAAAATGGGCACTAATGTTTCAAAAGGGGTTACTCCTGTTGTAGTGGAGTACAGACCAGATTTGGACAGATTGAAATGAAGAAATGAAAAGTTTTGAATTAAAACTTCTCCAGTCTGAATAGAACCTTTCCTCTGCGACCAAGTCACATTCCAGAGGACTGTCTGTGCCCGCGGGAGTGCAAAGCCCCACACACACGCACACTCATAAGCTAAGAGCATCAAAGAACCCTTTAAAGTAACACATGGCCCCAACAACCCCGTCTCTCTTTTAACTAACAGGAACTGTCGAGATAACTATCTTATAATACTCATAAGAGGCAGGAACCTCAAACAAAGAAGAGAGCCTTTACGGCCATTTTATGACAATGGCACCTAAATGTCGGCTCCTTATCTCGAGCCCACTAAACAGGGTCAACAAATGTTCAAACCAAAGTGACCTCGAGTGAACTCCCGTGAATCACCAGCCGAAGCACGAATCAACAGCGACACCAAGTGGACACTGGCGAAACTACGCCTCGCTCGGAGTCGCTGGAAAACAATAGCGGAAAATAATCAAACTCTGATTATTTGTGTATTAAACCTATGTATTGATGTCACTTTCTGTACCCTCAGATGAATGCCTACCTCCTAATGAAATGTGTATATTGTGGACTGTTTTCTATCATGAAGAGAAATCCTACCTCTGAATAGGATTAAACGAACTAATATACTTTCCCAGCATAGCATCATAAATGGGACGTAAAGATGAAACCTTATGTAACTGTCTGATGTTAATAGTCCAATGTACTCATTGTTATATGTTGATAGCGGGTATAAGAATTTTGATATGAGAAATTCATATTCTTTATGTGAGAATCAATGATTCAAACTCCCTTCGACTCTCTCCCCCTAGCGAGAGTCACGTGAGACTGAACTCGCGTCCAATCAGAAAGAGGACGCCTCCCATTAGGGCGTGACCGCGCCAGCCTTGAAAATAGCAGCTCGACTGCTCACATTCAGTTCGAAGTCCTGAAGAGTTGCGAGGACTCTACAGAAGTAACGGACCACGAAAGGAAGTGGAAAGAGAGGACGCCGACGAGAAACCTTGAACAACAAAAAAACGCTGTCTCTTCCACGCCGACAACGAAACAAAGGAACCCTCTCAGAGACTTCAGAAAAGCTTACGAGAGACGTCTCGAAATTAGCTAAGAGTATGAAGTTTTACTAATAAGTCGAGTAATTTGAATATCTTTCTTTTCTTTTAATCTTGTTTATGTTTTATTACCTATCGAAGTGTGATCTCACGAGTGATCAAAGCGGGTGAAACTTATTTGTGGCCAAAGTAAGGTATCAACCGTTTGAGTAATCGATAACAGATATATTAACGTTATAAGCTGATTCCTGAAGACATCAATCCTGGAAAGCTGAACAACGAGACTAGCGAATACTCTGAAAAAGCCTCTCCACTACGGTGGAGAACCAGCCACGCCTGTGAAAACCCGAAGAAGGGAAATCTCGATCGACGCAGCTCAGCTCGGAATCGAGAGTCTTCAAATCGACTGTAAAGAGATCCTCTACAAGCGGGCCTGCTTCTCACCACGTGGGAACGACGAGAACACCCCGGGACACGGAGATTAAACAGCAGGACGCGACGGCTCGGTGAAACGGCTAACTAGTAAGCTAGTATATTTAACACCTTTTCAGGAGCTGATGTCTAAATAAACCCTCTTTATAATTTACCATTTATTAACCTTAGTTAGCAACAATTTAATCACAAGACAGTAGTGCCTAGCTCACCTTTAAGCTCGAATCAGTTCCCCCTGCCGGACACCGTGAGATTACAAGGTTGTGCTATGTAATTAAATACTTCCCTTTATTAATAAAACTCTCATTATTTGAAATCACAGTGTTTACAATTTGTTTATTAATTTCCTGAAAATCCTGACGGACTCATTTAGCATGATTATTATTCATTCTCAAACTAATTATTAATGTTTTAATTGCTTAAGCCAATTATAAATCTTAATTAATTTCATTAAGTCAAATATCAGAGGTTGGAGGAGTTTGAATAAGGTCAAGGCTATAAAACAAATTATAAAATTATATGTATATATTTGTGGTGTACCTTACTACACTACACTGTTGATATAGTTAAGAAAAATAATCCTTTAATAAAAGGCATTGCAAGAATATCAGAAAAACTTTATAAGCGATGGCCTGACATAGACCAACCATGGCCGGTAGAGGGGACACTTAACCCAGATGTAATTAAAACAATAGAGGTACTTGTATCAACATATAAAGCAGGACAGAAGAAAGGGCGTCAAGGAGAAAAGCGAAAGGAAAAAAGAGAAATAGAGCTTGGCATTCTCCAGTTATTTGAACAAGAGAGTCAGAAACTGATGAAGGCAGCGAAGGACAAGAGGGAGAAAAGTGTAGAAGCGATTAACCAACTTACAAATAAAACCGAAAGACAGATGGCCGAAGTTAATGTGTCTTTTTCACATGTAGACTCAGTTAAGGCACCACCACCTTATGAGAAGGAAGTGAAAACTGAAAAAGCCTATCCTCAGCTTCCAGTGATTAGTCAAGGTGGAGATTATCACATTGAAGACGAAGATGAATGCATCATTGAAACAGGACAAGCAGAGACAACGATAAAGCTGTATCCGAGTTCCAAAAGCAAGAAGAAAACTCGACATCTGCAGACAAGAGGTGAACTGAGAATGAGATGGAGGACCATTGGAGATGAGGATCTGAGTGACCAGGAGGAGGCCATGGGTGGATATGATCCAGCCATCAGACGAATGCTAGCTAAAGCAGAAAAAAGAGGAGATGTGAGTAGAAGGAAAGAGGACTCAAGAGATGGAAGTTCTGATGAAACAGAGAACGAAGAATGTGATGATGGATGGAAGAGTAAGGGATCTTTCTCTGAAAGAGGATTCTTTCCTGCAACATCCAGCACAAGAGGAGAAGACAGACGAAGAGCTTTGAGAGAAGTAGAAAAAAGTATAGACCAATGTTTATTGAACTTAGATAATGCTTCTAGCTCACTGGAGACACAACTGAAAGAGTTGCAGATATATGAGGAGGATCTGAAAAATGAAGACACTAAAAAATCGGAAAGACAATACACATTGCGTCCAAGGAAAGGGAAATCACTTGAAAAGATGTGTCCAGTGATAGTCCGTGGACGGAATTTGGAATACAAGCCTTGGCAAAATACAGATATGTCAGATATCATGGAAAAGTTGCCTACTTTGCAAGAAGGAGCACATCCTTGGATTTCAAAATTGGAAGAGCTTCTGGTGGGAACACAGCCAGCAATAGGTGACATAAAGAGACTTTTAGCAAATCACCTGGGAGTTCCAGCCATGGAAGAAATTCTACAGAAATGATCCAGATTTAAATCAGATGGAGCAGTCAATTTTGCGAGCCAAATTACAGAAGTGTGCTATAATTGTGGACAGTTGGTCATTTTGCTCGTGAATGCAACTGGCCAGGAGGAAACTTCAGGGGATACTTTAGAGGAGGATTCAGAGGAGGATTCAGAGGACAACCAAGGTCAATCAAGGGACCTGTGAACCCTTATAGGGGCCCGGAACCAGGATTCTAGGGATGCCCGGAGAACTCGTGTGGGAGGTGTCAGCTGGTAGCAATAGGGCCGGAGAGAGATCCAACAATAGAGGTGAAAATAAATAATCGACCATTGACAATGATGGCAGATAGTGGAGCTGCTTTCACCTGTATTCGGCCTGAAGATGCTATACACCTCCCCAAGTCTGGTCAGATGATTCGGACAATCGGGTTTGAGGGAGTAAAACAGCTGATTCCTCTCACAGAACCAATTGAGCTCTGCTATAAACATCTGAAGACTACAATACCCATACTGGTATCAGAACATACACCTATTGCACTTTTGGGAAGAGATGCTTTGTGCAAACTGAACTGTACAATAAAATGCACACCAGACGGCTGCCTGGTGGAAGTGCCGAGTGAAATGATTGATCAACTGATGATGAAAACAGAGACTGAAGCTTCTTCAGTATTTTGGATTGGAAATCTTAGCGAAGAATTCTTGGAACCAGCCAAGATGTGGGAGAAGTTTATTGTAGCAAACATGCCTGATGCAAAGACTCCAGAGTATCCATTTCATTGTACACTGAAATACTTTAAGGATGCTGAACAATCAGATGGAGAACAATGGCTGAGTCATCAACCAAAGCAAGTTGAATTCATGTAGTTGAATACAAGTTGAATACATTCATGTTGCATAATTTTGGTACCACAAGGAGCTGCAATGAAGATAGACAAAAATGATTACTTGCATAAAGAGTTTGAGATGGGAAAAAGTGTACCACATGTGACTTTACTGGTGTCTGAAGATTGTGAGCAGAAACAAATAGGTGAAATGATGGCAGAAGCAGAAGAAGTTGTCTTTAAACTACTTAAAGAGAATCTTTCCATCTGGAGGAGCGATTTATTAAGATTATGATTACTGCTCAAGGACAAGGACAGCCACAAGTCATCAGGATGACACATGAATCACTTTACAATGAGAAGATGGATTCAAACTCTTTGAAGGAGGAAATGCTGCGATATGTTCCAAAATGTTTATGGTCACAACATAGCACCGACATTGGATTGGTGAAGTCAGCTCAACCAGTGAAAGTTGAACTCCGACCAGGAACAAAACCTCCGTGGAAGCCTCAGTATCCTTTGAATGAAGAAGCAATCAAAGGGATCGAACCACAAATTGAAGGTCTTGTGAAGGCAGATTTTCTGAAGATAACACAGAATCCGCAGAGTAATACACCTTTGTTGCCTGTGAAGAAGCCAGATAACTCTTATCGTTTAGTACATGATTTGAGAGCAGTAAATGAAGTGGTCGCAGACTTTCCAGCAGAAGTGCCAGATCCACATGTTTTGTTAGCACAAATTCCTCCGGATGCAAAGTATTTCACAGTATTAGATTTATGTGGTGCATTTTTTAGTGTTCCACTAAGTGTAGAAAGTCAGGGTTTATTTGGGTTTACTTACAAGGCACAATTCTATGAGTATAAGAGATTACCACAGGGATATAAACATAGTCCTCACATTTTCAATAAAGTATTGAAAGATGATTTAGTTGGGGTAGATCAGAAGTTAAAAAGTACTGTCATTCAATACATGGATGATATTCTTCTTAGTGCACCAGATGAGGAAATAGGTCATAAACTAAGTGTAAGGATGCACAAACGGTTGCCAACTTTTTGTGTAGAGAAGTCATAAGCAGGTGGGGACTTCCAGATCAAATATCCTCAGATAATGGGAAAGAGTTTGTGGATAAAACGGTGAAATTAATTTAGCAAAAATTGGGAATTAAACAGCGTCTGGGAACTGTGTACCATCCGCAAAGTCAAGGGATTTGTGAAAAAATGAATGGTGTCTTGAAAAATCGGATTGTTAAAATCTGTCAGCACACGGGGTTAAATTGGATAGCAGCACTTCCATTAGCATTAATGGTTTGTCGCTCAAGTGAGCTGCGTGATTTACACATGACTCCTCATGAGTTGATGACAGGCAGACGAATGCCAACGCCATGTTTGCGTACAAGTGGGAAAGGTCCAAGTTTAGCTCTTTTGGAAGATGACATGAGAGCATATGTTTCATACTTAGCTAATTTACATAAAAGAATATCCACATACGTTTCAGAAAAGCAAAGAAAAGAGGAGGAGCAGGAGAGGCTGGATGAGCAAAGGAAGAATACAGTGCAGCCTGGAGACAAGGTGTTTGTAAAGGTATTTAGAAGAAAATGGTATAACGAACGCAGAGAAGGACCTTTTGAAGTTGTTCGCAGTACTGGAACGGCAGTTCACGTCAAGGGGTCTCCAACGTGGTATCATTTATCTCACTGTGTTAAAGCACCAAGTGAAGAGGAGCCTTTCTCAAAGGGAGGAGAGGTTGCAGGTTCAGGAGAACCAAAAGAACATGAGGGAGAAGAGGTTGAAAATAACATGCAAGAAACAAATCAGAGTAGATCTCCTGAAGAGGAGATTGTCCCTGGTTGGGATGATGCTGATGACTCTGTGTATATTTCTGACAATGCCAGACATGACACAGCAGATTGTAAATGAGACAAAAAGTTTGGAGAAATTGAATTTCAATATGTCCCAGAAACAGCAGGTCCCATTCCAGAAAGCAGTAATTCCATTTCAAAACAGTTCAGAGACTTGGATCAAGAAAAGAGTCCAAGACCAGTTCGGAAAAAGGTTAGAAAAAAGTTAGTGAGGGGGTAAATGGATCACATCTAACTACACTAGTGCCTTTGATAATTTCAACAACGCCATCCACTTTGAAGACTGTGATTAAAGTTAAATTAGGTAAAACAGTTCATCTTCCCTGTAAATGTGGAAGATTTAATACAGGGAGTAATAGTCCTCCTGAGTGGAAAAATAGTCGTGGTGAAAAAGTGGTGTTAACAGGACCTGAAGTTGATCATTTGCCTCGTGACCAGAGAAAGTATCTTTTGTTTAATGCCTTTAGGTGGTTCAGAGTTAGAGATGATTGTTCAATTCTTTTACGTAATGTTACATGGGAAGGTCAAGGGGAATACACTTGTACTTATTTGGAACCAGAGCTTAAATTTGTGCCATTTCAAAATGTGTGGAGAGAAGGGTACATAACTCGTACAGTGATAGTGATGATAAAGGACCAGAGTCCTATTGAAGTTTTTACATCTATTAAAAGAGTTCAGGACCAAACCACTATGGCAATGACTTTAAAGGTTACTAAAGAACAAATTAAGCCAATTACTTTAGCTCCAGAAATAAGTAAAGGAAATAATGTAACAAATCAGATTACTACTTTAGATATGCCAATAAAGGAGATGAATAGCACTACACTGCCAATGATGACTTCTGCTTCGGGTACATCTGAATCTATCACAACTGTTGCAAATGGAAAAATAACAAGATCACATAATGTTGTAAAAGTAAGCCAGACTCCAGAAGTAATGTCCTTTCCATTGCAGAAGAAAATAAACATAACACAGGGACCAGAGTTAAATATGGAGCATGAAGTGAATATCAGTCAAGCGACTTTTGAAGCTAGAAACCCAATGGAAGACATGGATTCAAAGGGTTTAGTAACCACTCAGAAAATCACTTTAGAAGGGCAGAGAGAGTTTTTTGATTTTGACTGGACATCTGAAGAAATGACTGACCATTACCATGCATTACAGAAAAGAGAAGCAAAATGGAAAGCATATGGATTTGATTCTTCAGTGTTACAAATCACAGACCCATGGGCAGCTAGAAATTTATGGTTTCAGCAAATAACCCATTCTGTAAGAATGAGTGAGATGTTGACTGGTCCATGTGTGGTGAAAGTTCCATCACCAAGCACATGGCCATCAATTTTAGAGACAGTACCAGAACCACTGCATGCTATGTGTCAATCTTATGCTTTATCGTGGTTAATATATCAGCAAAACTCTGAAGAAGATATAATAATGGCTTTATCAGTGCATTTGTTTAGACCTAGATTAAATTGTACTTGGTTGATGAAGTTACCATATGTGAATTTCCTTAATCAGCATGAAAATATACTAACAGCACGGCCTGATGCGATGGAAGTAAAATCTGTGGAGACTAAAGACTGTTTTTGTTCCAATGATACACACAATGGACTGGGGATGTTTATGGGAATATCTGATTGTGCTCATTATAAGATGAATTTTAAAGAGCCTAAACCTAAGGACTTTTTGTTTAAAGTGAATTTTCATACACCAGATAGCAAACAGAGTAGAACATTAATGGTGCAGTATGACATTGTTACTATAGGAAATTTTAAGGATATTTGGTGGGTTTGTGGAGATAAAGCATACATATTTCTACCATGTGGGTGGACAGGCTGTTGTTATATGGCAACATTAAAGCTTCCTTATGAAGTTAATACTCTCCAAAAAGTTGAAGCAACTGATGAGGGGAATTCTGAAGGTAATTCTGTGAGAAGAAAGAAAAGGGAAATGGCTCAGTTTCATAACTTGGACCCCCAAGGGGTATGTCAGGTAGGGATAGGTCCACTAGAAGGTCCGATGGGTCGACCAGCCTGAATTTGGACATTGGTTTGATTTTATTTTCTGAGATTTTTATATACATTTACTTAAGTCAACTCTCTATACATATAGAATAAATTGAATTGGACTGGAGTACAATTTTGTGATCGCCTAGGCAGAGGGATCGTTGAGGGAATTTTTCCTGTCTAAAATGTTTGAAGGATTTTCAAGAAAGATGGCTGCCGGGCAGGTTTTTTTTTGCCCTCACACTCCATGAAATTTTGTTACATCATAATGCAAGTGATGTTAAAATTGTACATGTACATGTATGGGCTGCTTAAATTTTACGAGACTTTAACAGTCTCGAAGGGAGGAAATTATGAGGTATATTAAATCAGAAGGCCTCATAAGGCAGTATTAAGAAATGTTCAGTGTGTTTTTATGTTCAGCCATATGCTCTATGTCTGTGCGCTACAGAGAGGGATGTTTAGGATGAGCTGTCAGTGAGGACAGGAAACTATCAATTTTACACCCTCCCTTTAGAACATGCAAATGTAAACTATCCTCTATGTTTGCCTTATTTGGAAAGGAAAGGACTATATAGACGAGGGATCCAAGCCTGCCAGGAGAGAGAATCGGAGCGCTCAATTGAACACTACTCTCACGGGATCCTTAAGAACCCGTAAGACACTGTTTTGGTAAATAAAGATGTATTTACGCTTTTAACCGTGTCTGCGGAGATTCTTTTCCATCACCTGTCTTCACAACACAGCAAAAGTTAACAACACCTGGTTTTGACTTTGTTATATTCTCTTCGACTACGAGTTTGTTTTTGCCCCTTTTTGAAATACTGACGTTAGATCTGTTTTTTTTTTTTGTAAAGTATTCTAAACACTGTGTATATATTTCACCAGAGTAGGGTTGGCTGCCGTTTGTTTTGGGAGTGGGCTTTGTGCGTGTTTTTGTGTATAGACAGGGAGTAAGGTAAGATATTGTCTTTTGTTTACACTTAGGTAAGTTAGAGTTGTTTGTGGGTCAGTTAGGAGGGGTGTTTGTTTGTTGTTTTTGTCAGCATAAGGCCATCCTGAAGTTCACTGGTGTTTGGTTTCATTGTAAATATCACATCTACAATATATATATATATATATATATATATTCTATTCATTATCCATTCTGTGTTTCTGTTTGTGTCTTTTTGTTTCACCATTTACATCTCTGTTACAATTATTCCCTTCACATATATTAATTCCAACACACACCTCATTCTGTTACGGCTCAACCCTAGACTGGGTCGTAACACAATTTCATCAGATTCTACACCACCAACTTTTATGACCAGGAGGAAGGAGAGCGAAACAATGTTGTTTGTGGGTCAGTTAGGAGGGGTGTTTGTTTGTTGTTTTTGTCAGCATAAGGCCATCCTGAAGTTCACTGGTGTTTGGTTTCATTGTAAATATCACATCTACAATATATATATATATATATATATATTCTATTCATTATCCATTCTGTGTTTCTGTTTGTGTCTTTTTGTTTCACCATTTACATCTCTGTTACAATTATTCCCTTCACATATATTAATTCCAACACACACCTCATTCTGTTACGGCTCAACCCTAGACTGGGTCGTAACACAATTTCATCAGATTCTACACCACCAACTTTTATGACCAGGAGGAAGGAGAGCGGTCCACTGAGATTCTGTAGAGTCTTCTTTATTTCAGCATTAAACTCTTGATTAGAAAGTTCTGTGCAATCACAGCGAGGAGTATCCACCACAGTAACCTTCCTAGCATTTATTATTTCAGCTACTGCTTGGGATGACATATATTTAAACATAAGGCCTTAAGAGCAGCATTAAGAAATTTTCACTGTTCTATATTTTTAGATGCATGCTCTGTGTCTGGACACCTCTCTCATGGGATCCTTAAGAACCCGTAAGACATTGTTTCTGTAAATAAAGATGTATTTACATATTTAACCGTGTCTGCAGAGATTCTTTTCCATCACCTATCTTCACAATACTGCAAATAAACAACAAAAAGATGGCGACAAGGATGGGATGCTGAGTTGTGCCCTTTCAGCTTCAGACGGCTGCTGCATTCGAATTCCCGCTTAAAGCGGCAAATAGAAGGTGAGCTTTTTCACAAATTTGAATGTTGGTTGGTTGTTTGAGCTGTTTGTTGCTAGAAGGATTGTACCGTATTAGACTCATTAGTGTATGCAGTATTGTGTTGATGAGGTGTTGGAAAGAGTTTCTCCGTTCTAAATTTGGTAAACTAGAGTAATAGAAAAATAGAAATAAAGAGAATAAAAGGGAACAATGAAGTATGAAGTGTAACAGAAGAACAGGAAAAGGAAAGGAAATGTTGAAGTATAAGTGTAGAATAGCTTAATTAGTAACATAGTGTGTTGGCCACTGCGTGAAAGTAAGCTTTGAGTTATTGTGGAATTGGAATAATTTGAAAATAGTGAGAAGCCCTGGGGCCCCAGGGGCATTTGGTTAAAATTAATATAAGTTAAAAGTGAAGGAATATAAGGGAAATAGAAGAGAAATTAGGTAATTAAAGAGAAGAAATAGAAGAGGAAAATGGAATAAAAGCAAAAGAGATAATAGTGAGTTGCAAGATGCTGCAATTTGGATTAAGCTTTCTGTTGAGGCGGGGTTAGCCCAGCTGTAAACCCTGAAAAATTCACTAGGTGATTTTTTGGGTCGGTTTGATGAGAAACTGGAGGTGTGATATGGAGATTTAATTAGGGGTGACCACTTGAAACAATGTAACTGTAAAGTTTAATTAAAGGTAACATTAGTATTGGAGAAAAGGAGAAAATTTGAAATCTATATATGCTGGCTTTTATCGGGAGAAAAAAAGAGATCAGGTCTAAGCTCCCCTCATTTCCATGAAGCCTTGAGATTTTACACTTTAATCGGGGGGTCTCTTCTGACAAGTGTGTAAGGCCTAGGTTTCACTCTTGAAAAAGAAAGAGATGGCAGGACTTTGATTTGTGATGTACTGATAAAAGCCACATTGATTTGGTTTAAATAGAAAATAATAGTTATTTGGGCAAATTAAAAATATAAATGTATAAATATATGATGTATAGTGCTGTGCAGAGGTTTGGGCTCCTAAGATTGTGTGCGTTTGAATTGTTTTTTTCAATGGGTGTGGTGCTTGTGTAGTGCTTGTGTGGAGTTGTATGTGAGCACAGCTGAGATAAAAGTATAATAATCTAAAATAAAAGGTAAATATAGGATAAATTTAACATAGTGGGTGAGAGTGAATTGGTGGAGCAGTAATATGTTTGGGTTCTCTTGGAATGCAATAGTTTGATAAAATTGAGGCACATTGTTTGGGGTAATTGTTTTTGGCCAGTGGAACTGGGTGATGGCCTTACATGGAGAGAACTGCCACAAGGTGAAATTTGGAGGGCATTGAATTAATAGAGTGTGTTGGAATGGTGTTATTTGGTTGGATGTTGAGCTTTAATGTTGTTCATTTGGGTTTAGTAAATTAACATTTATTGCTCAGAAAAAGGGGTTTGAATCTTATAATCTTTGTGTTTAGATCTCTGTGAAGTATTGTTACTTTATATAAACAATTAATTAGCTGCCAACTGATAAATGTAAAAGTACTACTAATGTGTGAATATTGGAAAACTCTGAGTGTTTGACAGTGGTGCTTTCTGGGGTTTCAAACATACACTGCAATGTTTTATATGTTAAAATTGCAACTTACAACTACTAAGATAATATTAATATACTAAGTTTTAAGAATCAACATGCAGTGTTGAAACTTTACTATCTAGTGACCATAAAATGGTATGTGACATATTTATGTTTAACTGGGAAAGCAAAAGCAGATGTTAAAAGCAAGCTTTATTGAGGATGGACTTGCCATCAATCACTTTTAGATCCCTTTCTCTGGGCTGTTAAGAAAAAGGTCATTCAGGCCTTAAGCCAATGAAGACACTTGTTGGAGTTGTTTTACATGTAGAATAATCATACAATATTGAATGAAGGATAAAAAATATTATGAATGAACTAAATGTTGGTAAATAAAATATAAACAATATTGAATGTTTAATTACTAAAAACTAATCTCAATGTATTCAATTTCTATTTGTCTGTTTCTCTTATCCTGTGAGGGTGTGTGAGACAAGAAAAAACAAGGAGCTGGCCAAAAAGGCGGGTTGAAGTTTGAAGTTACCCAGAGCAGACTTCAAGAAAAGGCCAGTTACCTTTTTATCCACAAACTATCTTTCACAAACACCTGCATTATTAATACATTTAGGTTTAATCATTAATAGATCTCATTATTAAAAAGTAATAATTAGAAATTAATTGATTGTGTTATCTATTTGCATTTAGTCCATTATTTGTGCTACAGTACATGACATAGACTTTATCAAATAAAGCTTGGCAACAGGTTGTTCTTTTTTTAAGATAATGCTTATTTGATTATAATTCCATTAAGAGTTATATATGAGGTTTATGAAGACAAATTATTGTTTTTTATATAAGTTTGTATATTCTTTAATTGCAAGGAATTTTATGTTGTACTGAGTAATTATATTACTTAGTAAAGGGGATTTAGTGGTGTGAATTTGCATTGCATATTAAGGTTTGATTTCTCTGAACTTGGCAAATTCAATTTGGGTTTAATTTTTATTGATTGTGGTAATATAGTGGCTTATAAACAGAGAAAAAATGGAGAGAAATATTTTTGAAAGTGTAAGCTGGGAACATATTAAGCCATTATTATGCCAAAAATGGGCACTAATGTTTCAAAAGGGATTACTCCTTCTGAGATAATTAAGAAAAAAAAATCCTTTAATAAAAGGCATTGCAAAAATATCAGAAAAATTGTATAAATGATGGCCTGACATTGACCAAACATGGCCGTTAGAGGGGACATTTAACCCAGATGTAATTAAAATGATGCAGGTACTTGTATCAACATACAAAGCAGGACAGAAGAAAGGGCATCAAGGAGAAAAGCGAAAGGAAAAAAGACAAATATAGCTTGGCATTCTCCATTTATTTGAACAAGGAAGTCAGAAACCGATAAAGGCTGCAAAAGAAAAGAGGGAGAAAAGTGCAGAAGCAATAAGTCAGCGTACCAAGGTAATAGAAAAACAAATGGCAGAAGTTAATGTGCCTTTTTCACGTGTAGACTCAGTTAAGGCACCACCACCTTATGAGAAGGAAGCGAAAACTGAGAAAGTCTACACTCAGCTTCCAGTGATCAGTCAAGGCGGAAGTTATCACATTCAAGATGAAGGTGAATGCATCATTGAAACAGGACAAGGAGAGACAACGATAAAACTGTATCCAAGTTCCAAAAAGCAAGAAGAGAACTCGACGTCTGCAGACTAGAGGTGACCTGAG
Source organism: Hoplias malabaricus (assembly GCF_029633855.1). Lineage (NCBI taxonomy): Eukaryota > Metazoa > Chordata > Actinopteri > Characiformes > Erythrinidae > Hoplias > Hoplias malabaricus. Next base: position 37,858,985 of record NC_089807.1, on the reverse strand, counting down.
AATGAGAAGTAGGACCGTTGGAGATGAGGATCTGAGTGACAAGGAGGAGGCCATGGGTGGATACGACCCAGCAATCAGACGAATACTGGCTAAAGCAGAAAAAAGAGGAGATGCGAGTAGAAGGAAAGAGGACTCAAGAGATGGAAGTTCTGATGAAACAGAGAATGAAGACAGCGATGATGGTCAGAAGAGTAAGGGATCTCCACAGGTCTGGTCAGATGATTCGGACAATCGGGTTTGAGGGAGTAAAACAGCTGATTCCTCTCATGGAACCGGTGCATAGCTCTGCTATAAACATCTGAAGCGTACAATACCCATATTGGTATCAAAACCTACACCTATTGCAATTTTGGGAAGAGATGCTTTGTGAAGACAGAACTGTACAATAAAACGTACACCAGACGGCTGCCTGGTGGAAGTGCCCAGTGAAATGATTGATCAATTAATGATGAAAACGGAGGCTGAATACCTTCAGTATTTTGGATTGGAAATCTTAGCGAAGAATTTTTGTAACCAGTCAAGCTGTGGGAGAAGTTTATTGTAGCAAACATGCTTGATATGAATGTTCCGGAGTATCCATTTCATTGTACACTGAAATACTTTAAGGATGCTGAACAATCAGATACAGAACAATGGTTGAGTCATCAACCAAAGCAAATTGAATTACATTCATGTTGCATAATCTTTGGGACCACAAAGAACTGCTATGAAGATAGACAAAAATGATTATTTGCATAAAGATTTTGATATTGGAAAAAGTGTACCACATGTGACTTTGCTGGTGTCTGAGGACTGTGAGCACAAACAAACAGGTGAAATGATGGCAGAAGCAGAAGAAGTTGTCTTTGAACCACTGAAAGAGAATCTTTCCATCTGGAGGAGTGAAGACCAGCGATTTATTAAGATTATGATTACTGCTCAAGGACAAGGACAGCCACAAGTCGTCAGGATGACACGAGTCACTTTGCAATGCGAAGATGGATTCAAACTCCCTGAAAGAGAAAATGCTGCGATATGTTCCAAAATGTTTATGGTCACAACATAGCACTGACATTGGATTGGTGAAGTCAGCTCAACCAGTGAAAGTAGAACTTCGACGAGGAACAAAACCTCCATGGAAGCCTCAGTATCATTTGAATGAAGAAGCAATCAAAGGGATCGAACCACAAATTGAAGGTCTTGTGAAAGCAGATGTTCTGAAGATAACACAGAGTCCGCAGAGTAATACACCTTTGTTGCCTGTGAAGAAGCCAGATAATTCTTATCGTTTAGTAAATGATTTGAGAGCAGTAAATGAAATAGTAGCAGACTTTCCAGCAGAAGTGCCAGATCCACATGTTTTGTTAGCCCAAATTCCTCCGGATGCAAAGTATTTCACAGTATTAAATTTATGTGCATTTTTTAGTGTTCCACTAAGAATAGAAAGTCAGGGTGTGGATTATTTGGATTCACATACAAGGGGCAATTCTATGAGTATAAGAGATTACCACAGGGATATAAACATAGTCCTCACATTTTCAATAAAAGTATTGAAAGATGATTTAGTTGGGGTAGATCAGAAGTTAAAAAGTACTGTCATTCAATACATGGATGATATTCTTCTTAGTGCATCAGGTGAGGAAATAGGTCATAAACTAAGTGTAAGGATGCACAAACGGTTGCCAAGTTTTTGTGTAGAGAAGTCATAAGCAGGTGGGGACTTCCAGATTGAATATCCTCAGATAATGGGAAAGAGTTTGTGGATAAAACACTGAAATTAATTTAGCAAAAATTGGGAATTAAACAGCGTCTGGGAACTGTGTACCATCCGCAAAGTCAAGGGATTTGTGAAAAAATGAATGGTGTCTTGAAAAATCGGCTTGTTAAAATCTGTCAGCACACGGGGTTAAATTGGATAGCAGCACTTCCATTAGCATTAATGGTGTGTCGCTCAAGTGAGCTGCGTGATTTACACATGACTCCTCATGAGTTGATGACAGGCAGACGAATGCCAACGCCATGTTTGCGTACAAGTGGGAAAGGTCCAAGTTTAGCTCTTTTGGAAGATGACATGAGAGCATATGTTTCATACTTAGCTAATTTACATAAAAGAATATCCAGATACGTTTCAGAAAAGCAAAGAAAAGAGGAGGAGCAGGAGAGGCTGGATGAGCAAAGGAAGAATACAGTGCAGCCTGGAGACAAGGTGTTTGTAAAGGTATTTAGAAGAAAATGGTATAACGAACGCAGAGAAGTTGTTCGCAGTACTGGAACGGCAGTTCAAGTTAAAGGGGTCTCCAACGTGGTATCATTTATCTCACTATGTTAAAGCACCAAGTGAATAGAAGCCTTTCTCAAAGGGAGGAGAGGTTGCAGGTTCAGGAGAACCAAAATAACGAGGGAGAACAGGTTGAAAATAACAGAATCCTGAAGAGGAGATTGTCCCTGGTTTGGATGATGCTGACGATGCCAGACATGACACAGCAGTTTGTAAACAAGACAAAAAGTTTGAAGAAATTGAATTTCAATATGTCCCAGAAACAGCAGGTCCCATTCCAGAAAGCAGTAATTCCATTTCAAAACAGTTCAGAGACTTGGATCAAGAAAAGAGTCCAAGACCAGTTCGGAAAAAGGTTAGACCTAAACGGTATGAGAACTAAAGAGAATGAAACTTTAGAGAATTTTACTTTTCCGGTGTCGAAAGTTAGTGAGGGGGTAAATGGATCACATCTAACTACACTAGTGCCTCTGATCATTTCAACAACATAATCAACTTTGAAGACTGTGATTAAAGTTAAATTAGGTAAAACAGTTCATCTTCCCTGTAAATGTGGAAGATTTAATACAGGGAGTAATAGTCCTCCTAAGTGGAAAAATAGTCGTGGTGAAGAAGTGGTGTTAACAGGACCTGAAGTTGATCATTTGCCTCGTGACCAGAGAAAGTATATTTTGTTTAATGCCTTTAGGTGGTTCAAAGTTAGAGATGATTGTTCAATTCTTTTACGTAATGTTACATGGGAAGGTCAAGGGGAATGCACTTGTACTTATTTGGAGCCAGAGCTTAAATTTGTGCCATTTCAAAATGTGTGGAGAGAAGGGTACATAACTCGTACAGTGATAGTGATGATAAAGGACCAGAGTCCTATTGAAGTTTTTACATCTACTAAAAGTGTTCAGGACCAAACCACTATAGCAATGACTCTGAAGGTTACTAAAGAACAAATTAAGCCGATTACTTTAGCTCCAGAAATAAGTAAAGGAAATAATGTAACAAATCAGATTACTACTTTAGATATGCCAATAAAGGAGATGAATAGCACTACACTGCCAATGATGACTTCTGCTTCGGGTACATCTGAATCTATCACAACTGTTTTAAATGGAACAATAACAAGATCACATAATGTTGTAAAAGTAACCCAGACTCCAGCAGTAATGTCCTTTCCATTGCAGAAGAAAGTAAACATAACACAGGGACCAGAGTTAAATATGGAGCATGAAGTGAATATTAGTAAAGTGACTTTTGAAGCTAGAAACCCAATGGAAGACATGGATTCAAATGGTTTAGTAACCACTCAGAAAATCACTTTAGAAGGGCAGAGAGAGTTTTTTGATTTTGACTGGACATCTAAAGAAATGACTGACCATTACCATGCATTACAGAAAAGAGAAGCAAAATGGAAAGCATATGGATTTGATTCTTCAGTGTTCCAAATCACAGACCCATGGGCAGCTAGAAATTTATGGTTTCAGCAAATAACCCATTCCGTAAGAATGAGTGAGATGTTGACTGGTCCATGTGTGGTGAAAGTTCCAACACCAAGCACATGGCCATCAATTTTAGAGACAGTACCAGAACCACTGCATGCTATGTGTCAATCTTATGTTTTATCATGGTTATTATATCAGCAAAACTCTGAAGAAGATAGAATAATGGCTTTATCAGTGCATTTGTTTAGACCTGTGAATATGATTTGATATGTGAATTTCCTTGATCAGCATGAAAATATACTGACAGCACGGCCTGATGCGATGGAAGTAAAGTCTTTGGGGACTAAAGACTGTTTTTTTCCAATGATACTCACAATGGACAGGGGATGTTTATGGGAATATCTAATTGTGCTCGTTATATGATGAATTTTAAAGAGCCTAAACCTAAGGATGCCTGGTTTAAAGTGAATTTTCATACACCAGATAGCAAGCAGAGTAGAACATTAATGGTGCAGTATGACATTTTGCCTATAAATGTGACTATAGGAAATTTTAAGGATATTTGGTGGGTTTGTGGAGATAAAGCATACTTCTACCATACATATTTCTACCATATGGGTGGACAGGTTGTTGTTATATGGCAACATTAAAGCTTCCTTATGAGGTTTATACTCTCCAAAAAAGTTGAAGCAACTGATGAAGGGAATTCTGAAGGTAGCTCGGTGAGAAGAAAGAAAGGGGAAATGGCTCAGTTTCATAGTTTGGAAGCCTACCATTGGAGAAATAGTATAGGAGAAAAATGGGGTATAGGATTATTCCCATGGTATGGTGTGACATTTTTAGCAGATCATATAGACAATATAACGTACACTTTATTTATTACTAAATTAGGACCACTAGGAGCAATGTTGGCTCAAGTTTTTGGAGCAGCTCTTTTAGCAGTGTGTATAATGTTTTGTTTTTGTAGACTGTTGTTAACTTGTGCAAAAGCTATGATTTTGAAATGGATTGGAGTTGTAATGCCTGGAGATCAAGTACAGATGCCATTATTAAGTAGAACTGACTCAGACAAACATGGAAATTTTGGAAAACAACCTGGTGGAAAGATATCCATTTTGAATATCAACTATTATATATTTTTACTATTCAATTATGTCATTATTCTATTATTTTGTTAGGTTTATTATTTAGTAATCAATTATAAAGATTCTAGGATGAAGTATACACTGTAGCTTATAAAAAAATTACTCTAATACTACATTAGTATTACTATTATTAAAGTTGTATTTGATGTTTATTTGCATCTGTCATTTTTGCAAAAGATACTCGCTGTTGTTTCTTTCTTCCAGAAAGAAAAAAGGGGGGAAGATCACTGTAGGGGAGGATGGTTGTTCGAGATTCCTGAAGTGCTACAGGGATCCAAAAACTCAAAAGAGGACAATAAAACAGAAGGACTTTGAAACAGAATGGTGAAGACTTGCTGAAGCTCAATATGTCATCAACATCACATCAGAAGACAAAATTGCTGAAAAGACAATATTATGTCATATGTTCCTATTGAATTGTTTATTATTAGTAATCTTTGATAGTGATAAACCATTATATGAGTGATATTAAAAATTGTAACAACTGTTTATTATGAAGACTTATAGACTGATGAAATGTAATCTGTGTAAGTGTATTGAAATCTCAGATGTTTTTGTTTTTATCGATGTTAGGGCCAAGGGGTGTGTCAGGTAGGGACAGGTCCATTGGAAGGTCTGATGGGTCGACCAGCCTGAATTTGGACATTGGTTTGATTTTATTTTCTGAGATTTTTATACACATTTACTTAAGTCAACTCCCTACACATATAGAATAAATTTAATTGGACTGGAGTACAGTTTGTGATCGCCTAGGCAGAGGGATCATGGGGAAATTTTTCCTGTCTAAAATGTTTGAAGGATTTTCAAGAAAGATGGCTGCCTGGCAGGTGTTTTCGCCCACACACTCCACGAAATTTTGTTACATCATAATGCAAGTGATGTTAAAATTGTGTGTAGGAAGTTATCACTTATTTGTTATGACATTAACATGTATGGGTTGCTTATAATTTATGAGACTTCAACAGTCTCGAAGGGAGGAAATTATGAGGTATATTTAATCATAAGGCCTTAAGCACAGTATTAGGGAATGTTCACTGTTTTATATGTTCAGCCATATGCTCTGTGTCTGTGTTCCACAGAGAAAAATGTTTAGGATAAACTGTCAGTGAGGTTAGGAGACTATAAATTGTATCCCTCCCTTAGTCCCTTAGAACATGCAAATGTTAACCAACCTCTATGTTTACCGTATTTGGAAAGGTTAGAGAAGCATATAGATCGGGATCCTAACCAGGAGGGAGAGAGAGATTTTGAGCGCTGAATTGAACACTCCTCTCACAGGATCCTTAAGAACCCGTAAGACACTGTTTTGGTAAATAAAGATGTATTTACACCTTTAACCGTGTCTGCGGAGATTCTTTTCCATCACCTGTCTTCACAACACAGCAAAGTTAACAACACAGGTACCCTTAATACACGTCCCAGCACGGACGACTATAACAACTTTTGGAAATGTCGACTGTCCTTGGACAAACTGTCCAGGGTGACTTTAAGAGTCAGTCAAAACTGGTGGCTTGCACAGCTTATATACATAGACCATGCTCATCAATCAAGCACAAACCCTCCCCTTGGGTAATGGGTCCGTAATGCTGAATTGTCAGGTCCTCCTTTCTCCCATTATATGGGCGTTCCACAACTGCTCAGGCCTTATGGCCCTGTCTTCACACTCATTCACATAACCAATAGGCCAAATTACATCCTACTATTGACTACGTTACAATACAGAGTCTGTCTGGGAGTAATGTATATGTAAATATTTAGCAAGCTTAACTATCCCTGTTCCTAATAAACAAGAATGACATGTGCAACTGCATTTTCTCATGAGTAAATACAAATGAATATATGGATAATGGATTACAGTAATCAATAACAAAAGGAATAACATATGAGTAAATACATGGATAGCATAAAACATGCAAAGAAGGTGTTTACTCCTGAAGACGTTGTCCTCTGATTATTGTAATTTTACATCACGTGGATAGGCACGTTGCTAACTATAGGGACAGGTTTCTAGCACTTCACCTAAGTCAGATGGCTTGATGATCCGAGTTGGTGTAAGGACATGTCACATGAATAGTTCGAGAAGATCCACTGGATTGTACAGGTTGAAGTACGGGATACTGTCCTGTGAGTCCAGACATAATCTTACCCACCATACTGCGAATAAATGGCATAACACAACTTCCCAATATAAACAAAATTAAAAAAAACAAAATCAAAAACATACCCATTCTAATCAACACAGCTTTCCATTGGCCTGAAAATAGCTAAGACAACCATCCCTCTCCAGGGACTCCTCCCTTTGTGTTGGCCACATGTTCATCTCTCAATTCCTTTAATTGTGTCATAAATGTAGTGAAATTACCATCTTCAGCAGTGTTCATAGGAATGTAAGTACAACACTCTTCTCCAAACAGAACACAAACACCATCACCTGGAGCTCTCATAGAATCAATAGCAAACCTATTTTGTACCACCATTTTAGAAGTTGCATCTATCTGCTGGCCCAAAGAAGCTAGAGCACCTATAGTGACATTCATGAATTTTTTTTGAGTTCCTAGTTGAGTGGAACTTGCCCTTTATGTTTGTAATTGTATCATTAGCTCCTAAATTCTGATATTTCACAAAATAACCTTGCTCTATCTTGGACTGATGTAGGTGATGTACCATTATTAGTGCCAAGGCACAACGTATCTTATGAGACTGTTGTCTTGGTTTTGCTGAAGCTGGATTGACACAATTTGGGATTTGAGTACAATTTGATATACCTGGCTTATGTAAGCATGTCATTGACTTTGTGTACTTCCTATTTCCTCTCACCAATGTCCATTCATTAAGCACATTGTATTCTCCTGGTGAAAGACTTGATGTCCCCATGCATATCTGCTGACTATTTATTGGACAGTAGCATTCACAAACTAATCCTGATGTGTTCCAAGTCTGCTGTACTGCAGAATATTCTCACGTTTGAGTGAAATTAGAACTGGATCTGTGTCATTTATTCTAACCTGTGTGGATGTGTTTAGTGGTGTGAACACGTGTATCATTCAAGTTACCTTGTGGGCCATAACTTGTGTAAGAAATACCTGCAGACAGAATGATTATCACAATGATACTAGACAACATAAACAATACACAAGTGGTTCCCCTCAGTCCACAAAGTCCAGGATGTCTAAATGGATGCCAACCAGGCATAATGTCAAGTTATTCTGTCAGAGTTAATTAGTTGTCCTGTTATTTTGTTACTGCAGCAGAGGCGGCGCTTGGCTCACTCCTCAAACTGAGCTAAAAAATAAATAAATAAAATAAAATAAAAAAATGAGTGATGACTGTTTGCCAACTGTTGCCTAGACTCAAAACATCAATCAGTCAGAGTCATCAGCTGATGGTGGTGTAGCTCTAGTGACACTCCTAGTTACTGGTCTTTGTACTCCACTTGGACCTGGCTTGATGACGTCTGGTGCTGGCGTTGTCTGGTCCCTTGCTTCTGCTCCTGTGTCTGTGCTTTGTTGTTGCACAGTGGGTGTAGCTGATGTGAGTGGTTTTAACAGATCTGGAGCTCTGGAACAATGATTAAGGTGAATCCAGACTTTTCGTTCTTTTTTACGTTTACAGTGGTTGGAGTAGCTAAAATCATTTCAAATGGTCCTTCTCGTCTGGGTTCAGTCCAGCCTCTCTTGAACGTTTTGACGTAGACGTAGTCTACACTTCCTTCAGTTTTTCATCAGCAATAGTCAAGGTCCTCCCTCCAGTGGCTCCTTTTACCTGATTGAAAATCTCTCTGTGGATTTTTGTCAGACATTTGACATACTCTTGTAGTTCTTTTTCAACTTTTCAAGTTTGGGGCCACGGGTGGGTCCCTTCAAATATGTTACTGGCATTGGTCGACCAGTTAACATTTCATGAGGCGTTAGGTGAGTGACTCTGTTGGTTGACATTCTCATGCTCATCAATGCTAGAGTTTATTTTCTGTTTTCTGTTTACTGTCTGCCATAATCTTTGCAATCTTTGCACAAGTTATTCCATTTTGCCTTTCTTCTCTGCCTTGTGACTGAGGATGATAAACACACCCTAGACTGTGTTTGATTCTCAGTGCTTGTGAGATTTTCTGAATCACTTTGTTCACAAAGTGTTGACCATTTATGCTAATTGGCACTACTGGTTCTTCATTTGCCACTGTTGAGGCAACCAAATTTAGAGACTCCCCCCTTAGGTCTCCTGGGCACCTTCAATACCATTCTTGACTCTGGCCATCACAACTGTAGTGGCCTGGCTTACCACAAGTCCAGCAGTATACAGGAGTTTTCTGATACTGTTGTGCTTCTGGCTGTCTTGTCTGCTGCACACTTTATTTCAGGGGCATATGGTGGAGGTCTATCTTTAACTCTCCGTCTTCCTTTGTCCATGTGTCTCTTATCTTTTCCAGGGACTTCCCTTTCTTTCTCCTGCACTTTTTCCTCTCATTTTAATTGCATGAGTTTCAAAAGCTTGTATTATAGCTAAGCAACGTAGTTTTCTTCCCTACCTGGGCCTTAGTTCTAGTAATTTTCCTTTCCACCATCTCTCTCACCTCCTGACATAATTCAACATCAAATGAACCCCAAAGCGTCCATTGCTTTTATTTTTTGGCTGTTTTTTATTCCACTGCTTCATGCATTCCGACAATTCTGCCTTCGTTCCCATCCCTTCAGACAACATCAGGAAAAATGGTGTAATCTCATCTTTTTCGGGTTTCATTAACTTATTCCCCATTTTTTTACTTCACTACTTCAACTTAAACTGTGTGTTTGTAGTATAATCAAACTAATTATGTGTATGTGTATATATGTGAGAATAAATTCACACTTCCCTTACTCAGTTTGGCTTTTCTCTCTCTCTCTCTCTCTGTCTTTCTCCTTCTACCTTGTATTGATGGCTCCACCTGTTTTCAGCTTTATTTTGGTTGTCCTGTAATACAAATTTGCTAGACAAAAATATATACATGTTAATTTATCCACATTAATTCCCTACCTTATTTTATGTGTATGTTATTCAAATTATTACTGGTATTATTTACATAATTTAAGCTCAGCACACGTGTGTCTCTTAATTCTCATCCTGTCTCTTTGTACACACACAATGCTCTCCTGGAGCTGCATTCCTGTGAGTGGGTCTGGTGTTAAGCACAGCTTCCTCATTCCAGTCAAACTCCATACATGCACTACACTATTTTGCTATATCATAATTCAAGTAATGCTAAAATTGTTTATAGGGATGTATCATTTATTTGTTATGACATTAACATGTATGGATTGCTTAATTTTACGAGACAGTCTCGAAGGGAGGAAATGGCGTATATTTAAACATAAGGCCTTAAGTGCAGCATTACGAAATGGTCACTGTTCTGTATGTTTAGACATATGCTCTGTGTCTGTGCTCCAAAGAGAGAAATGTTTAGGATAAGCTTTCAGTGAGGATAGAGACTATAAATTTTTACCCCTCCCTTAGTCCCTTGAATGTGCAAATGTAGACCAGATTCCTTATTACCACATTTGGAAAGGTTAAGAATCATACAGATGGGAGTGCTAGCCAAGAACGGACAGAGGGGCAGACGAGCACGCACTGAACTGGACACCTCTCTCACGGGATCCTTAAGAACCCATAAGACACTGTTTCTGTAAATAAAGATGTATTTACACCTTTACCCGTGTCTGAGCTAGATTCTTTTCCATCACCTGTCTTCACAATACAGCAAATAAACAACAGGGACATCAGTGTCACTGACTTTGCAGAAGCTTGTGAAATGAAATGTGTCCTGCCCAGTAAAGTGTTTCCAGAGGAGCTCTTACCCGAGCCTGTACGGCCAATTAAAACAATCTGTACTGAATCATCAGCAGAATCAATGCGGATCAAAATCAGAGTGGAATAAATCATTGCACCTCAGTGGAACACAATCACAGAGATTGAAGATAACCTTCCTGACAAAACATTAAGAGTTTCAGCTGCTTATCATACTCTAATTTATTGTATTGTTGTCAAATTATTTATCCCAAACAAACAAGACTTTAAACAGAGAAATAAAAAAGCACTGTTTCAGTAAAGGCATTTAAGCTCAACAAAAGAAACATGAACAAACTGTTTTACTGGAGAAGAGTCTGGAGTCATTAATGAAGTCAGTCATGCCAAAAAGAATTATATTCTATATTAAAATTAAGTTTGTATAATTGATAAAACAACATCAGGCACTCACCGTTCTAAAGTAAGCTCAGAAACAGACAGAGGAGGAAGTACCCTGAGAGTTTTTATAGCTCTAAAGAAGAGCTCAAGAATTCAAGTATCCAATCATGAAAGAGTACATAAAACAGGAGGCGTCACCAGCTGAACAGGGTCCTATAAAATCCCAGAAGATAAAAACGAATTCATATGAAGAATTCATAGTAAAACAACTAACAGTACAAACCTCCAACAATACCCTCAGTGCGACAGTCATGGCATCCACTGGTGAGTGTTTTTAATATATTTAAATATAATTTGAAGGCAGTTTATTTTCAGCAGAACATCAGTTTAAAATAAACATAAACTCAAACAATAAAGCAGAATAATATAAAGCAGGTAAATTAACATAATATTATGACTTTTGTTTATTTTTTCTATTTAAAGGCAGTGCACCATGGCGTTTAGTCCTACTGGGCACGACAGGGGTTGGTAAAAGTGCTACAGGTAACACCATTCTGGGTGAGAATGCATTCAAGTCTAATTCCAGAGCCTCTTCTGTTACATTTTCTTGCTCAGAGGAAACAAGAGTAATCAGCGGTCAGACTGTAACAGTCATTGATACCCCAGGTCTGTATGACACAAACATGTCTAATGAAGATATAATAAAGGAGACTGTGAAAGGGGTTCGGATGGCTGCTCCTGGCCCACACGCCTTTCTTCTTGTTATTGCTGTGGAGCGTTTCACTGAAGAGGAGAAAAACACTGTGAGGAACTTTCAGCAGGTCTTTGGCGAGGGAATGCACAAGCAAATGATTGTGTTGTTCACTCGTGGAGATGATCTTGAGTATGACAACAAGACCATTGAAACCTACATTGAAGAAGCTGGACCTGAACTGAAACAGTTGATCTCTGCATGTGGAGAGAGATATCATCTGTTCAACAACAGGGAGAGGACTGACAACACTCAGGTGAAAGACCTCTTCAACAAGATTTACAACATGCTGAGTCTTAACAACCACACCTACTACAACTATGAGCTGTTTACACTGGAAATGGAGGATAGAAAAATAGCTGCACTGAAGGTGAAGCTGAGGGAAAAACAGGAAAACAGCAGTCCATGTACAATACTGTAGTGCAGAACTTGATGAACTCATTATAAATCATTACATAAAAAGGAGCACAGAAAAGATAAAGTGATATACATTCTCACAAATTTATTTTCCATAAATTATGTTGTTATTCTATATGCTTGGCATTTAACTTTTTTTTATTATTCAGTTTATTCATTTATTTTTTATTTTTTGCTTTTTAAATGGACAATTTAATAAAAAAAACATGATGTTCTGTCTCAGTGTATATTCTGCTATGCATATAAGATTGTTTACCTTTTTTATATATTTTTGTTGTTGTTGTTGTTGTTATTTCTGTGTTCTAATAAATCAATGTACTATTTTACATGTGGAGTATTGACATCCAGAGAGAAATTCTAATCGTGTAAACAATACTGTCCTTGTTGAAATCATTAAATAATGTAGTCCTACATTTGCAGGTGTAGCTCTTGCTGTCCTACTGCAGTGCCTGCTTAGCTTTCAGAAATATTATAACTGCCTGAAAAGAAAGAATGTTCAAAAACTGGTGAAATAAAGCACACAGTATGAGTGGACTTTAAATTAAAATGGTTACTGGTAATTCCAAAGAGACAGGGGCTCCTGTGTTATTTAGTTATGACAAAAGGTATATGTGTCTACATTTTTACTAAGGTACTACACGTACATATATATGTAGAATATTTCTTCATATTTTCACAAAGTCTATGGCTTTGATGTGATTCCCATTCAGGCTATTTTTGATTGTTTTTCCGTTTTTGATGCCTTACAGATTTATGATATGCTGAGTGTAAAGCAACAATGCCATCCTACCGTCCTGCATGCCATACTACATTCCCTGCTTTGGTGCTCTGTAGGCGTGAAGGTCAGATTTGTAAGAGTTCCTTAGATGTGCATTCTGCTCTCATAGTTTACAAGCTTGATAAATCACGAAATACCACAGAGTTTTAATATTTTTCCATAATGTTGAACAGGCTGGAGATGTTTTTACAAGTTTTAAAACCTTTTTTAAAAATCAAGAATAAATTCAGCAGTGGCAGCTCTTCTTTTATTGTTCAAGTTTTAGTCAATGCAGTGTAATTATTTATACTTGCAATATAATACAATGGCAAATGTCTATTTTATCAAATATTCCAGATTTCTAATAGCTAAGAAAGGTGTGTCAACTGAATGTTTCCCTTTGAACAACAGAATTAGTCCAAATTGATCTTTCATTAACAACTTTAAAAGGATTTTCAGTTTTATGGCAAAGTTAGTTTGGTTTTCCAAGAATTCTTTTTTATATTGTTTGTTTATTCTTCCTCCCAAATGTTAATGAAGCTGTCTCTCTTTGGCTTTAGGAATAAATGTTTCTTTAAAAAAAAAAATCCAAACAACAAACTCAATGTTTGTGATGTATAGACTATAAATCCTGCAGTTGACAAGTGTTGGATTTAAAGACTCTTTTTGTAAATTGTGAAATTAAATGATTCAACACATCTCAAGAACCAGGCTTGGAACTCATTCAAATACATAGTCACTCATGCATGGTTAGGTACAGTACCTAAAGGTGTACTAATTTTTTATGTATTAGCACCCCCTTGTGGAGCAATAGCTACATGTGAGTATGTATGTGCTAAACCCCTTGGTGTGCCATTCCTAACCATAAGTGAAGGTGTTACAAGCCAGTTCCATGAGGTCGGTCACGTCTATTAATTGTAATTATTCACAGATGTAAAATATAAGTCCATTAGGTATTCACATAGGGCCCAGCTCACTCTCATTCCTACCAGCAACCACAACATTTTTGCCACTATCTTGTAGTATATTGTGTTCTGCACTAATTGTAAAAAGCTGCACCTATCACATATACACAGTAGGGTGTGCCATCTCAACAGTTGTTCACAATCTTGAGGCATTGTTATTAAGTGCATGAATCTCCTGGCTGTGCGTGTCTATAGTTCACAATAGTCTTTTCACTCCAACATTCAGACGCCATATATATTTATTATACTTCCACATTACGAGTAAAGGATACCACATGGTTTCCAAAGTGGCAGGTTCTCTATTGAGAGTGTTTTGGGACTGAGATTCGTCCAGGAATTTTGAGGAAAGACAAAAAAACAATTATTTTATCATTTTTTATATAATTATTATTTAGAGGACTGTACACGGATAGCGCTCTGTACTATAAGCCTACTCTTGCATCATGAATCAGTTTAAACACCCACAGCTACTCACTATTTCTGGAAACATCAGAGAACATTGAAGGAAATCACCGCAAACCTGAACTGGATGAACGGTTACAGATAATGAATGAATGAATGAATGAATGAATGGATGAATGAATGAATTAATGAAGGAAATGGGTGCAAAAGATCCACATGTACATGACCACAAGTGGTGCTGAGAGTAAACAGGTAAAGATAAAGATAGCCACCTTGTTGCATTCACTGGAGAAAGAGGCTTTACAAGTGTATAATCCATTACTTATTCCACATGAAGAGGGTGAAGAGACAATACGTGATATACTGCTGATCAAACAAGAATGTGGTGTTTGAAAGACACCAGTTTTGGGCTCATGCTATGGCTGATTCTATTAGATACATATGTCAGAGCTTAACAAAAACGCAAAGATTGCTAGTTTGGTGAATCAGAAAAAGACATGATAGGAGACAAAATTGTAGCACTTTAGAAAACTACCACACTTATAAAAGTCTTTAAATTACTTACACACTTTTAATAATGGTTTATTAATTAGGTTGTAAAGTCATTAAAATAATTTAAAACACATTGATAGAAAGGGCTACAGTGACTGGTAGTTTGCCAAATAGTGAACCCACATCCCTTTACACTGTTAAACCTCAGATTCTACGGATACTGACGTTACATTATCTTCTACACCCATCGACATTAAGCCTTTAACATATTTTTGTTAGTAAGATTAACCATTTAACAACCAAGTTTAATACATTAACCACAGATAGAATGTCTTTTTTATACATTGATTATAAAATAGTCTGCATCTGTAATAAACATGCAGGCAGCCATGGTCTAATGGTTAGAGAACAGAGCTTCAGTACTGAGAGGTCATGACCAGCAGAAAAACTGTCCTCCTCCTTCAAACCACGGCTGAGGCACCGAACCCGCAACTCCCCAGGCTCAAGGGATGGCTGCCCCCTGTTCTGGATGTAGGTTCACAGCCCCTAGTGCACTAGTGTGTGTGTGTGTGTGTGTGTGTGTGTTCACTGTCACAGATGGTTTAAATGCGGAAGCCTCTACCCTCCAAGTGGGGCGTCTGTACGACCTACGGTCTCTTCCGCACAACGACTTTTACAGGAGAAAACGAATAATAATAATAAAAACCGTAACAAATACAATAGGGTTCAGCGCACTGAGTGCTTGAACCCTAAAAATGAGAGCGAGAGAGAGAGAGAGAGAGAGAGAGCGAGAGAGAGTAGGATAAACAAAGTAATTCAGGGTTGCCACGTCCCTCAACGAATCCTCAGCTCAGCCCCAGGAATCAAAGCTATAGCGCCCTCTAGTGAAACATTACACTATTTACAGTCTCAAAGACAGACGATAGATCCATATGGTTTTGCTCGTGTAATGGAAAAGTTCAGTGAACAAAAATATTCCTTTTATTAATTTCTTTAATAGCAGAATTAATTATTTGCAAATAATTGCATATTTACTGTAACACCACGAGGATTTGAGACACAAAGTAAAAGATCAAAAGTGACACACAATATTGTAATGAGAAATATAAAGAGCACATGTTTCCAATTGGAAAAATTATCACGGTTTTATGAGACAAACTCAATAGTATAGAAACATTTTTAAATGCATAAAGGAATCAGAGAATCATAAAAGTACAAATAATGTTCTGAGTTGTTTTTATGAAAAAGGTATTAAACCTATAAAATAAATATATAGAAACTGGAGCACTCCATCATTTGTTCTTCAGTTGTTTTCCTTTCCTATTAAATGTTTTACATTTTTAAATTAGTCTGCATTTTCCAGCTTCTCTTTCTGTAAAAAAAAATAATAATAATAAATAAATAATACAATGAACATTTCTATAAAATGCATATTTTCACATTAGGGGCTGTATTCACAAAACCGAAACAAACAAACAAAAATCACTTTGACATTTATTAAATGCTTCTGCAAAAGGACCATCTCAATCACAAGGGTATTACAGAGATTGCTGAGTAACTCAGGACTGCAGTCACCTCTACTACAACAAACAATACAATACTACCCCAGGTAAATGGTAACTTGGCCACAGGAAAACACAGTTATGCAGTGCTGATGAAACAGGAATACTGTCATCTGTGAGTCGTACTGTATTAATTACAAATGCCCTCAACCTCCTCTACAGCCTCAAAACCATCATGCAGTGAGAGTAATTTAATTTTCTGTTTAATGAAGATTAAAATGTTCTTTTGGACCGTTCCCAAAGTAATTAAAATTTAGAAGATCTCCAAAAGGTTCAAAATACACCCTCTCTCTCCCGGGAGGCGTGGTCGTTCCGGAAGTGTTGCAGAGACCAGTCGAGTGAAGTTCAAAGCAAATCAAAGTATTTATTTAACAATACTGGATCCAGGAGAACTTAATACATGAAAAACATCCTAATGCCCTTTCCACGCAAAGTTCTGAGCTCTCAAGATCTGAGTCCAACATTTATACGCCATATGACGTATAGCCTGGTGGTGAGGCGTTTCTGGCTGATTAACATATATTAATATGCATAATAAGACATGTTAGTACTCAGCTTTCTCGCGTGCAAGTTTCCCATGCACCTGTGACCCCAAAACACTCATCATGCCCTTCTGACAAGTACCTTTCTTTCCCACACTCCTTTTCTGTCATCAAAATTTAGAGGAGTCACTAATGCACTTCAGGTCAAAATGCCCCTAAAGTTCAGCTGTCCTGGCTAACACTTGTAATTTATATCAGCATGCTGAAAACCTAAGTGCAGATCTGTTCAATGTTAGAAGTCTAAGAATTTAGAAAGGTGTAAATACTGAGTCAGTCATATGAGTACATATAAAATACAAGGTTTCATACAATGAATATGTAATTATACTTTCTAATTTTAACTAATATTCATTTAAGGATATTTGTCCACTAATACAAAGTAATAAAATTGTTTTCTACAACATTAAATACAACTGTACACCCAGTATGGAGTGTTTTATTCAACGCACAGTGTTTTTTAGCTTCTCTAGTTTAAGAGAATAGTAATCCTTCTTCAAGTCCACGAGCCTGTGCTTGTTTTGGAGCAAATTAATTTCAAGTTGTAATTTCTGCTCCAACAGATTTTCTGCTCGTGTTGTTCCAGCTGCTGCAGGAATGGGGCTTTTATCAGGGGTTAAACATGGTACAGGAACAATGGGGGAAGAGGCACAATCAAAGTGGGTGAGTGGGACAGTGGCAGCAGGAGGAGGAAAGGATGGGTCAAAGGCAGAATCAAGAGGGACAAGGGGAGCAGTGGCAGGAGAAAGGGCAGAACAGCTCTGAGTTACAACTGAACTCCTGGTCCTGAAAAAAGAAACGTCCAGGCTTTGATTATACAAATCATTTATGAATGTGTTTTGTCCAAATGGTAAGAAGCTTTAAATCCTCACCCATCACTCTCAGTGAGCAGTGTACCAGTGCTCCTCTCCAGGCCTGCAAAGCTGGTGTTAGAGCGGCCAACACTGCCATGTACCACTGACAGAAATGGTGAGAGACTTAGCCACAGAGCTTCAGACTCATAAATCCAACACATTCACTCTTTAAGATTAATATATCTGAATTATTCTTAATAATTAAATTTGGTGAAAAGGTTTATATAACAGTTCACTGAGGGGTTTTTAAGGAACCAAAATAAACATTTCATAGGCTCTATTTAAGACTTGTAATATAGGTAATGATGTATGCATTAGGAAATATTACTGTTTAGACGACTAGACATTACTATGCTGCTAATATCTATTTAGACCCTGTAATGACATGTGAGTTACACTTAGTCCCTTCTAACAGATTACGCTGATGTACCAACTAACTTGAGAAGGAATGTATACTTTTACGTAATTATGAATCCAATTAGAGTTTTATTTTAATTTTGTTTAATATTGAAAAGTAAATTGTGATTATGGTCCGGAATTCATCACACAGCTCAGTTTTCAACGAGTCACTGTCAAGCATCATTCTTTAACATAATGTCACCTGTAGCAACATATCAAACCAACCACACTGTTTACTAAATAGTTCTTCTGACTCCTACAAAACTCCAAACAAAAACAAAACTAAAACTCCTAGCTAGGAAATGATCAGATATGATTTTGTTTTGTGGATACGGCCCCAGGTTTAGATGCTCTTTTATTACAGAATAATTGTATATTCACCTTTCTTCTGGACTGGATGTAAACAAATGTCTTCTGCTCTGTAAGGTTCTTCCTTATTTGCCTTGTACAAGTCGTCAATCTTCTGCAGCAGCTCTTCTACTTGTCTCTGATCGCTGGTGTCTCTGTTACTGAAAGCGTGAAATCTGATCTTGTTCCTGTGCACAAATTCACTGAGGTCTTCATTCTCCTCAATAAAAGTTTCAATAGTTTTGTCTTCCAGATCATCCTTTCTAGTGAAGAGAATCAATGTGTGTTTTGTGGCCTTCTGCCCCAGGAGATAATGAACATGCTGCAATGTTTTCTTTGTTGCTGGACTGAAGTGGCCAACAGGCATCACTAAGATAATGACATGGGGTTGAGAAGTAGATACAGAGTCAGTGATGGTCTTCTTGATTTTTTCTGGACTTTCATCAAATCCTGAAGTGTCTATCAGCTGCAGACTCAGTCCAGCGGTGTTGTATTTGTAAACGTCACATTCAATCTGCACACCTTTTCCTTGAAGAGTCCTGATACTTAAGGTCTTTCCTACGCTGGTCATTCCAAGGAATAAGACCTTGATAGCTCTCTGGGATTTTTGTACGTCCATGGCTGTTGTGTCATCATTCCTAGACCTCTTTCCACCTGTCCCTTTCAGCTCAGAGGAGGTGTTGACATGGCGCATTGTGTCCCCTAAACTCTTCACTAACTTCTGAGCTTTCACCTCTGTTGTTTTCAAATCATCAGCAGAATCAATGTTCTGAGTGGAATCAGCCATTGCACCCAAGTGGAGCACAATAACAGAGACTGAAGGTAAAGTTCCTGATAAAATATTAACAGTTTCAGCTGCTCATCAGGCTCTAATTTATATCAAAATGCAAAAGTGGAAAAGTTGTAATAATTTCTCTAATGAAATTATTTATCCAAAACCAACAAATCTTAAAACAGAGAAACAAGGAAGGTTTCTTTTTTTTTTTTTATTTGTTGGGATATTGTCCATATTGGCCCTGAATTAAATTCCTGAAAGTCTGGGCCTGCTGTGACTGTCAGAGCTTTATCAGTCATACATCCTAGATCTTAGAATATCAAGAAAAATAAGTCAGTCTAATGCTACTCATTTGTTTTGTCACAGTAATATGCCATGTAATAAATTATCATCAAAATGCTTATGTTTTCAACTAACAGACTCCCCAGACTAACAATATCTCCAAAGATATCTGAGGTGGGAATATGTTTTGAATGCTGGACATTGAGAAATATGTAAAAAAAAAAAAAAAACAGGTGCTGGGTAAAATGTTGGTCAAAACATGGGCAGTTTCAAGAAAATATCAAATATCAGTTAGAACCTCAAGTGATTACATATTTGAGTAGCCAATGGTCTTTAGAAAAGAAAACACCGTATTGAATACGTTTATGCCACATAATTACTGTTTAAATGCAACTGAATCAAAAATGGAAAAGATCACACTAAATAAACCTATGGTTCTCCCAAGACCAAGATGGCGTCGCGATCACACCGCGAGGCTCAGCGTCTTACCAGTTTTAGTAATATTATATTTATTCACTTAGCTATCTCCAGTTTTCTTGCGCAAATAACTCTTGCAAACTACAGCTACGACAGACAGACCCTTTTGGAAATTAACATTCACTGCACAAACACCGGATTCACGCATCAGTTCGACTTCAACCAGCTTCCACCAGAGATGACCCGAACACCGGGACCAAGCGAGTCAATCTTGCCAACCGGAAGGATCCGACGCCGGCGACGCCAGCGTAAACAAAGACGAGGGAAGCGCGGTGGCTTACGTGCTAAGCTAAGGCTAAACCCACACCAGCCAGCATTACCTAGCGTTTTCTCGCGAATGTTCGCTCGCTGCCGGGTAAGCTGGATGAATTAAAAATCTGGACCCTCACACAGAGCTGGCTCAGGGACTGTAATTTAATGTTCTTCATGGAAACGTGGCTAAGGGACGATGTGGCGGACAGCGTGGTGGAAATGGAGGGACGAATGCTGTTCAGAGCTGACCGGTCAAGCGTGACTACGGGCAAGACCCGCGGCGGAGGAAACTGTATCTAAGTAAACAAAGCGTGGTGCATGGACTCTGTTGTTGTGGAAACCCACTGCTCTGCAGACCTTGAGTTCCTGATCATTAAATGCAGACCCTTCTACCTGCCCCGTGAGTTCAGCTGTATTGTTTCAGCCGTAGTCTACGTGCCTCCTGACGCTAACGCTAACTCGGCTATGGAGTGTCTCTGTGCTTCTATCACCAAATTGCAAAATACACACCCGGATGGAGCTTTTTGTATCAGGAGATTTCAACAACTCTGATTTAAAATCTGGACTACCAAAAATTTTTTCAGAATGTCTCCTGCACGACAAGGGGACAAAAAACTTTGGACAAAGTTTATACAAACGTGGCAAATGCATACAAAACAACACCCCTCCCCCATCTTGGACTTTCCGATCATCTTTCTTTGTTCCTGCTTCCCAAATACACTCCAGTCATGCAGAGGATTAAGCCTTCAACCAGAACTGTAAAGATCTGGATGGATGGGGCTGACTCCTTCCTTCAGCAACAGTTCCAGCACACCGACTGGAGTGAGTATGCTGCCCGAGCCACCACAGGCTCACACATCCATTTGGACACCTACACTAACTCTGTCCTGAAACACATCAACAACTGTGTGGACAGAGTGACATCACAAAAGACAATAATAACATTCCCTAATTAGAAGCCCTGGATGAACAGAGAGGTTCGTACTCTGCTCAAAGCCAGAGATGTTGCCTTCAGATCAGGAGACCGGCAAGCATACAGCTTGGCCAGAGCTAACCTGAGGAGAGGAATAGCTATAGCCAAGCACTGCTACAAACGCCGGATTGAGGAGCACTTTACCTCCTCTGACCCTTGGCGTATGTGGCAGGGAATTCACACCCTGACTGACTATAAACCAGCCAACCCTGTTCCATCTACCAACAGTGCTTCACTCCCTGATGAGCTGAACAAATTCTACGCTCGGTTCGACCAGGGCAACAAGATATCTTCAATAAACGATCAGACGACAACCCACTTGTACTTTCCACTTCAGACGTCAGTCGCATGCTGAGCAGAGTGAATGCATGAAAGGCAGCTGGCCCTGATGATGTACCTGGCCGTGTGCTAAGAGCTTGTGCTGTGGAACTTGCGGGTGTCTTCACTCACATTTTTAATGTTTTGCTTGCCCAGGCAGCTGTACCATCCATCTTTAAGTCTGCCACCATTGTGCCTGTCCCTAAGCACTCTACTGCTTCAGAGTTAAATGACTTTCGACCTGTTGCACTCCAATAATTTCCAAGTGCTTTGAAAGACTAGTTCTTTCCCACTTGAAATCCTGCCTGCCTGCTACGCTGGACCCACACCAGTTTGCCTATCGTAGCAACAGATCCACCGAGGACGCTATCTCAACAGCACTACACACTGCACTAACCCACCTGGACTCATATGTGAGAATGCTGTTCATCGATTTTACTTCTGCATTCAACACAGTGATTCTATCTATGCTGATATCCAAACTCAACCAACTGGGTATCAGCACATCACTCTGCCACTGGATTTTAGACTTCCTGTCTAACAGACCCCAATCTGTTAGATTAGGCAACCTTCACTCATCAACCATCACCTTGAGCACTGGCGTTCCAAAAGGTTGTGTTCTGAGCCCGGTTCTGTACTCTCTCTTCACCCATGACTGTGTACCTGCCTATGGTTCAAACACCATAGTCAAATTCGCAGATGACACCACGGTGATAGGCTTGATTACAGATAATAATGAAACAGCCTACCGGGATGAAGTACAGCATCTGTCCTTGTGGTGCCACAACAATAACCTGGTACTAAACACGCTCAAAACAAAGGAGATCATCATGGACTTCAGACGGACTAGGAACCAAGCTCACGCCCCCATTTACATCAACGGATCTGCAGTGGATCAGGTGTCCAGTTTCAAGTTCCTTGGTCTTCACATTTCCAATGATCTCACCTGGTCCTTGAACTCCTCATCAAAAGACGCAGCAGCGCCTCTATTTTCTTTGGAGTCTGAAGAAAGCTCACTTGTCACCCAGGATATTAGTGAACTTTTACCGCTGTACCATCGAGAGCATACTTACCAACTGCATCTCTGTATGGTACGGCAGTTGCTGTGCTGCAGACCGCAAAGCTCTCCAGCGGGTGGTAAAAACAGCACAGCGCATCATAGGCACCGAATTACCTACCATCAAGGACATCTACCATAAACGCTGCCTGGGCAGGGCAAGAAACATCGTCAAGGACATCACCCACCCAAATCATGGACTTTTCAGCCTTTTACCATCTGGCAGACGTTACAGGAGCCTCCGTTCCCGCACTAACAGGCTTTTTCCTGAGGCTGTTATCCGGATGAACACTATTCAGGCACTTTAAACAAACATTGCACCTTTCATTAGCAAACACCAAACATTTTCATCACCAAACATTGCATTAAATCATTACATTGCACCTTCTGTAAAGTTGTATTTAATTTATCCCTCAGTACTTAATGCATCACCTACACAATGTTACTTTGTTTACATGTTTTATATTTCAATATGTATATATGGTTACTTTAACTTCCATAATCACAATGTCATATCACAACTGCACTTTAATCACAATACATAATCATAATGTCATTTCACAACTGCACTTTATGTAAATAATCACAACTGCAGTTTATGTAAATTATGTAAATAATGTTATTTATTTAATACTATTTTATGATTTTTGCCCCTTCAAGCTTGTGACTTCTGAGATCTGTCTAATGCCAGAGCTTGGTCTCCAACCCAGCCTCCCACCAGAACGACTTTAATTTTTGACTGGATTACCTGTATGCGAATCGCTCTGCTCCCAGACGCTGCCTGCTGTCTCCTAACTCTACTTTTTCACCATGTGGATTAATGACTTGGCTGTAAGGTTTGTCCTTGCTTGGGCTGTATTGTCCACAGTACTTCATCCATCTGCAACCTTACACCAGTATTCTCAAGCTGCGGTTCCACCTGCCCCTTATGCCACCAGTGCTTCACATTTACCCGAACATTGCCCAGCCTCCTCGACGCAGATACATCCACTGCAAGTCTCAACAGAACTTCCACATTGACGACTCCTTGGTCGTCTATCTGGTCTAAATCTCGTCACCCTTGGAGAAACCCTGACAGGACAGTGGACCGTGCTGTCTTAGTCAGGATATCTAGGTTGGCTAACATCATGGAACCCACAGCCCATTGTGAAGTTAACGTCAGGCTTCTCAACACTCAGTCCCTTACTGATAAAAGCCTCCTCCTCCGGGACATCCTCCTCGACCGTAAGCTCGACATTCTCTGTCTTACTAAGACGTAGCATCAACCAGGGGATTCTCCCAGCTGAATGAGTTAACACCGGCTGGGTTTGTTTAAATCTCTCAGCTGCGTGTCACTGGTCGAGGAGGAGGTACTTTGCTGTGAGCAGTTGAAAGCCACCATTCTCACTTTACCTGAATACCACACATTTGAAGTAGTAGCTATACAGCTGCATGGACCAAAAACAACTGTTCTGGCTACTATCTATCGTCCGCCCAAGCTTAATAAAAATTTCATAAATGACTTTTCAGCATTTCTCACATTCCTCTGTTCACATTTTTCCAATATTATTCTGCTTGGTGATCTCAACATACATAGGGGCAATGTAAACCATATCACTACTAAGGATTTTACATCCTGCCTGGACAGTTTTGGATTACAACATATCAACTTCCCAACTCACTCTAAATGTCATACCTTGGACCCGGTCTGCTGTTCTGGTGTAACTCCACACAACTGTACTGCCACCGACCTCCCTGTCTCTGATCATTCTGTTATTTCATTCAAAATCAATATGGCTTTATCTAAAAGTAGACCACCACATACCATTACTTATCGTAATATCAAAAATGTTAATCTAACTTCACTTTTATCAGGTATTGACAGTCTTAGTAATTCAGCCACTACTGATGATATGGTTCATCTCTATAACACTGGACTTCACTCTCTACTGGACTCACTCGCTCCTTTCAAAACCCGGACTGTCTTTTTCACCCATTCAGCTCCTTGGTTCACATCTTACCTACGTCAGCTCAAAGCTACTGGACGCCAGCTGGAGCGCCTCTTCAGGAAAACTGGACTCACAATTCACAAGGATCTGTATCATAACCATCTTCTTCTATATAAAAACAACCTTTGCACAGCAAAATCCCAGTACTTCTCCCAACGGAATGGAAACACATGGGCCCTGTTTTCTTTGGTCACCTCCACTCTTTGCCAGACCCTTCACATTTCTACTCTGCCGACCTTTGCACATTACTAATGTCATTCTTTAATACCAAAATAGATCTGATACACCAACAATTGCTTCCTGACACTCTCTGTACATTATTTTCTCCAGTTCCAGCCCCTTATATTCACCCATTTGCTACATTTCAGCTTCCAACTATCTCCAATATCTCTGATCTCATCCATAAATCTAAACCTTCAACTTCTCAACTTGACCCTCTCCCAACACCCCTGGTTAAAGCATGTTTATCTTCGTTATTGCCTCTGATAACTGCCATTATTCACTCCTCCCTCACTTCTGGATCTGTCTCTTCATCTTTAAAGTCTGCTGCAGTCACCCCTATTCTAAAGAAACCTGGTCTAGATCCTAAGAACTTCAATAACCTTCGTCCCATCTCTAACCTACCTTTTCTTTCAAAAATCCTAGAGAAGACAGTTGCCTCTCAGGTTCATTCCCATCTATCTAATAACCACCTCTATGAGCAGTTTCAATATGGGTTTCGTCCCCATCACAGTACAGAAACAGCTCTCCTCAAAATAACAAATTACCTTCTGACTGCAGCAGACTCATTCTTCTTGACCTGAAGAATAGTGCAGCATTTGACACCATCTCCCATTCTATCCTCCTCCCATTCTATCAGCCATCGGTTTTTCCAACACACCACTGGACTGGTTCGCTTCATATCTTTCTGACCACACTCAAGTTTATTCAGTTAAAGACATTCACATCCCAGCCATCTCCTCTCACTTCCGGTGTTCCTCAAGGCTCTGTCCTTGGTCCCATTCTCTTCATAATCTATCTTCTCCCCCTTGGTCATATCTTCCATAAACACAACATCCAGTTTCATTGCTATGCTGATGACACCCAGTTCTACCTTTCTAGCAAACCCAATTCCTCTCTCCCTCCCACCTCCCTATGCAATTGTTTGGGGAAGTCAAGTCTTGGTTCTCCTCCAATTTTCTCAAACTCAACAGTGATATATCAGAGGTTCTCCTCATCTGTTCTAAATCCACTCTTGCAAAAGTAAACAGTTTCTCCATCCCCATTGACAATACATTTGAGAATACATGAGAAAACATTGCAGCTAACACCCCGCCAGTGCTAGGATGGTAGAAAGGGTTAATGGAACCATTAAAAATAGTCTTGCAAAAATGACACAACAAACAGGCCTTAATTGGGTTAAGTGCCTCCCTTTGGTCCTATGGCAAAGCAGAACTAGACCACAGAAAAGAACTGATCTTAGTGCCTTAGTGAAATAGTGTTTGGCAGGCCTCCCAACACAGGGTTAGGTCCACCTCCACTTGATGATCCGTTGCTTGATCTCTGTCTCACAACGTATTGCGTCTCATTATATGAGACACTTCTGTCTGTATCTAAGCAGATGAAAGCAGTGCTACCGCGTCCAGCTGACCAACCCTTCCACGACCACAAGCCAGGTGACTAGGTGCTGATACGGGACCTCCGCAGATGAAGGCGGGACCAACCCAAGTGGACTGGACCACACCAGGTGCTCCTAATGATGCACACGGCTGTGAAAGTGGAAGGACGAGGGACGTGGGTACACCATACTCACTGCAAGAAGGCTCCAACCTCACCTGAAGAAACAACAACATAAGAGTGATAATAATGGTCAACCCCAAAGGACTAGAAATAATGGCAATAGGCCTGGGCTGTCTGCTGGCCATCATAGGGACACTGTGTTTTAACCACTAAACATGACTTTACTAGCTCTAATGAGGTGTATTTCAGACATCCAGGGAAGAATGTTTTTGGCAGTATGCCAACTTCACAGCCCATACATCAGGTGTAAATAATACTTGTCATGCTTGTGCTTTGATACCACACGCTGCAGCTGACCCGTTTGTTTTTGAAATACACACAGACACATATGACACAGTGAACAAAACTTCAGGTAATCAGACTAGTAGCTGGCAAAGGGGTTTAGAGCCTAGTCAATGCAACAGCACAGTGAATCTGGTGAGAGATTCTGGGGTATTAACCACTTTTATTCCAGATAGACCCATTTGGATACCTGATTGGTATTGGTATTGTGGCCATAGATTATTGTTATATCTGCTCAAGTTGCAGCAGGGTCGCTGCGTTTTAGTACATTTGAATGCACACATAAGACCATACACCCCCACCTCCACACTCGACACAACTCATTACATGACTTAATCGTGCCAGGTGAACACAAACTAACTACTGAAGGTGAACGATTTGCTGAAATATTATTCCCAATGTGAACTAATAGCATTAAGGTTAATGACCACACAGGACCATATGGCACTTGATTTACTCTTGGCAAAGCAAGGAGGAGCCTGTAGCATGATTGGTGAACATTGTTGTACTTATATTCCTCCTAACAATGCCCTGGAAGGTAACATCAGCACGGTTCTGTGCCAAATGCGTACCGTGGCTGCTCAACTCAGGGATGAAGAGCGGGTGGTTAGTTCATGGCCTGGAGTTTGGGGCTCTATGTTGGTTAGTTTACATAGCATATTCTTCATGATTTTGCCTATTCTCATACTGCTGGTGTTTTTGCTTTGCTGTGGACCATTGCTGTGTTATTGTGTTGTCAAAACTTTGTTTCATCATGTTCAAGCAAGATACCAGCTCCTGCAGATCACAAAGGACTCTAAACCTGATGAAGTAGATAAAGACCTGGGACTGGAACATTTGTTTGATGAAGATTATCTTTAAAAATGATTGATTAGAATCAAAGGGGGGAATGTGATGGAATTTGTTTATTGAAATGATTCATAATCAATAGAGATTTTTTTAATCAAGCAATGACCATGTATGCGCAGACTTATTTGTGTGAGTGTGTTTCAAATAACAGCATATCGACACCTTCCGTTCAATCAACTCCTTTTGTCTCCTACTAACTGAATAGAGGGGGTGCACAGAGCACATCTGGAAAGGTGTTAGAAATGCAAAAGAGAATAAAACAAATGGTAGATACTGAGAACAGAATACATTGAAATGTGATTGAAATGTAAAAAAGCGAGCAGATGGTAACTTCAAAAGGCGCCATGGTAATGAGGGTGGGGGCAATTACAGGTATAAAATACTCTGGTTAAGAAACTGTCAGTGAGAGAAGAAACAAAAAAAAATTGTTGTTTTACTTGATGCCGACTCAGAGACTCAGCTTTCTTATTTCTGTCATAATTTTCCACCACAGTTCAGAGAGCAATCTGTAAAGTAGCAACCTGTAAGATATTTACTGTACTTAGACATAAAATGTCCAAGGTGTGAGATGATAGATTAAGGAAATACTCTCAGCTAAAACACTTATGCATTACAGACACAGTATATCCTCTTTGAAGCAGAGCTCCAGTGACCTGCCCTCCGAGGTCCTGCCTGTGATCTTGCCCTCTGTACAATCAGAGTAAATGTAAAAATTTTGGGCTGTCAGGCGCGGAACGCAATCCCTGAAAAACTGTGTGCTGCAGCCATGGAAATGGGCAAGCGAACTTCATCAACGGAGATTACATTAGATTCTAAGTGACACAAGGTGGCGTAAAACTAAATATTTGCAATGTCTTTGGAAGATGGAGGCAGCTTAGAGACAAGAAGAGCTTGAAGACTGACTATGAGAAGCTTCACTAGATAATTTTTCACAGCCACTGATGATGGGCATTTAAAATGATTGAAATATTCGAGTACCTGCATTGATACTCTGTGGTCTGTGTGCACTTGGTTTTAAGGCAGATAAATGTATTTTGCCTAGGTACTGGCTAAGGCTGTAATGCTAAATGACGCTAAACCTCGGCAGCAACCAGCATGACAGAAACATTAGACAGAAACATGAATTTTGAGTCTATATTGACCCATTTTACAAATGTTTTTATCCTATACATTGAACAACTTAACACATTCAGATAGAGTAACATTAAATATGCCCATTACTAGTAACAGAAACCATATACCCATTTTAGAGTTTATTCAATTTTTTTTTTATTTATTATTTAATCAATTGACATTCTTAAATTGCTTTTGCATATAACCTGCCTATTTACACAGTAATTTGTTCAGTGTCTGGCAGACTCCTAGATCATTGTACTATGTGTATATATATGAGTAAACAAGAATCTAATGTGTTTTTATTTTTGTATGATCCTATTTTACTTTGGTCGGTTTTGCATTTGCAGTCCATGCATGATGATGGATAAGATCAGTGACCTCAGGACCCATGTGTAAGCTTTCATATTTTATACATTTTTGTTTTAATTAATTTCTGTAAAGCACTGTGTTTTTGTATGAAACGTGCTATACAAATAAAGATTATTATTATGGTTATTATGGTTATTATTATTATTATTATTATTATTATTATTATTCATTTGCTTCTTTTTGCTTTGCTAAATTTGGGAGAGAAACCTGGTATGGACATTTGATTATTATTATTGAAGTACGGATCTAAATGCGACTGGCAAACATTGAACTCAACATGATTATCATAATAAGAGGTGCAAACCAGTGTGTCTTTTCTGTAATAGGGTGACCATCTGACTAATTTAGCATATGTAAAAGAAAAGCAGGAAGAGCTGCAAAGGTTTTCACTGTAGGACAACATGTAATTAACTTCAAGGGGTTTTGATAGTGAGTGATCAGCAACTATCACAGACAAACTAGTCAAGACAGTTAACACATAGTTAGAACAGGGGTGGTAAATTCCATATGGACTTCACTCAAACACAGTTGCCATCACATTTCTCACAGTGTAAGATGGTATTTTCAGTGTATAAATGCATTATTACTCTGGGTCCAGTCAAATTCCACTGGATCTGTGGTACATCCATGTTGTTGCCCTGTGAAGGACTGGCGCCCCCTCAAGGGTGTATTCCCGCCTTGCGCCCAATGATTCCAGGTAGGCTCTGGACACACCACGACCCTGAATTGGATAAGCGGTTACAGATAATTAATAATAATACATGTAATACATTTGGAGAAATGTCCAGTGTTTCCTGCAGTTGTGCAAAAATGAATGTAGGTTTACCATGATTACAAATATTACATATTTTCAAAATTGACAGCATCGATTGGGGAACAGATGACATGGAAGAAAAAGAAACTCAAATGAGGAATATGTTCTTGTCATTGTATATGGTTCGTCATAATTCATATCATACAGCTGTTGCGCCATATTTTTCCAATGCACCTACTTTGAACAAATCAATAATTTCAGTCACCAGCTTCATGCATAATGCTGCAAAAACTGATTAGTTGTACTGTGTAAGGTGGCATGACTCTAAAGATACAACTGCCTTTTATTCACTTACAATATACACATTAAATCTATGTCAAATACCATCTACAGTACTACAACAACAAAAAAAGCGAGCAACATGGAATGACAACTTCATCTTAATGGCAGAAAGGATATACTGTATGTTTATTTTTTCTGGAGCAGTGGATTTGACTGCTCATCATGTGACAAATGAACACAGGTCGGTGCTGGGGAGCAGCCAACATGAGCACATGGAGAAAGCCGTGGCTCATGAGGCTTCTGAGAAGATATGGGGAACAAGCACTGGCTCATCTAACTTCACAAGTACCTGAACTTCAGATAATTTGTCTTTTAACTACATGAATTCAATGCTAGATTTTGACCCATAGCTGAATATTTTTCACAGATCGACAGCTGAGCTTGAGCCTGTCCAGAGCCACATACTCATGTACACTAGCAAGCTTTCTCTCTTTAGAGCATCAGCATTTGACACCAGAACCCTCTTGCAGCACTTGACTATAAGGTCAGACAAAACCTGATGAAAGCTATCAGTAAGTTTTGACATTACTTCAGGCCATTCTAGAAAATGTAGTTATACTTTAATTTTATTTCTTTATTTATTATGTTTTTGGTTCAACTCTTATGGTTGTTAGTCATTACACCTCTGGTTATTGATGTCAGTCACTTTTATTAAGTCAACAAGCAGCCAGATTTAGCTGTCCATCATTCAGTGAGGCAGCCAATGGAGTAACAATCTTTTTGCAGTGGCGCTGAGAGCAGGAGGTCAGAGCTAAAACACTGCTTTCAGATAGAACTAATTTTAGCATTGTGTCCTGGTAGAACATTAAATAGTTCAACCAAAAAAATAACCAACGAGAAGCGCATTCTCTGTTTGGGAGAAACAAAGTACCTGCTCCTCCCTCCGAGAGAAGGGAGAGAAATGTGTAAATCTTAACAGTCTAACCTCACAAACACGGAACAAACCGTATCGGTTCAATAAGGAACAGCTAAGAGAGCCCAGAAATTCCAACCTGAAGTTTTATTTTTATTTCTAGTAGAAAACAGCTACAGTTAAAGAAAAGATGTAGTTTAAATCCAGCAAAGCTCAGTGCCACACCCAGAGCATGAAAGAGACTTCAGACCCCTGACCCTCAAAGTGGTGATAAGAGCTTCAGGATCAAGAGAGACATGCATGTATGTGGCTCTTATAAGGAGGAAGATCAGCAAGGGAGGAGAATCCCGGTGGCGCAGCACGTAGTGTCGCAGTCACACAGCTCCAGGGATCTGGAGGTTGTGGGTTCGATTCCCGCTCCGGGTTACTGTCTGTGAGGAGTTGGTGTGTTCTCCCCGTGTCTGTGTGGGTGTCCTCCGGGTGCTCCGGTTTCCTCCCACAGTCCAAAAACACACGTTAGTAGGTGGATTGGCGACTCAAAAGTGTGAGTGTGTGAGTGAATGTGTTGCCCTGTGAAGGACTGGCGCTCCAGGGTGTATTCCTGCCTTGCGCCCAATGATTCCAGGTAGGCTCTGGACCCACCGTGACCCTGAATCGGATAAGGGTTACAGATAATGAATTAATGAATAATTCTGCTATATTATATGTAATGTCACTCAGCATTATAGCCTACTTCTCCAGGCTGAGACTGGACAGGTAAAGACACTACATATTACTTAAGGGCTCCCAATCATGGAGCTTAACAAAATGAATTAAATAATTAATTATTAATCAAGTAATGAATTATCACTGACTCCGCTACAATGTACACATTCAAATGCAAGTCAGGAGAGACAATGATAGGTTGAAAATACCTTTTAATGGTATTTATTTTGGCTAAACAAAACACACACTTAAGGCTTGAGCATATGCATGACATCAGTTGATGCTTTAATAAATATTATCATTTCTTTTTTGCCACTTTTTGCTAAAGAACTAGTCCAAAATACAGTAACTACGTTTTTTATCTAAAAACTGCAAATATTCCCCTGAGTGTCAGCATTCCAGACAGATTAATGATCAAGGATTCCCACTGGAGTAAGAGCTGCAAATGCATCATCATATTGACTTAATGCCCTGTGACGGACTGGCGCCCCCTCCAGGGTGTATTCCTGCCTTGCGCCCAATGATTCCAGGTAGGCTCTGTACCCTGAACTGGAGAAGCGCTTACAGACAATGAATGAATGAATATTGAGTTAATTGTAAATAATAATTTCCTATTTTTTTATGAATATACATTCATATACCTATTGATATACTTTTTGCTCTACATTTATTTTCATAGGTCGTTGCCCTGACATGAGTTCTATACTGATCTCAGCATTCCTGTTCTAGTCTGTTCTGTACATAGTATATAACTAGTTCTAATACATATGACTTATCAGAAATGTAAAATCACAACCATTTTAAAACAAATTTGTAAAAAAAAAAAATTACATTGTTAATTTCTTGTCAACTGTCTTTATTGCTCTGTGTTTAGTAATTTCAAATAAATCTTAGCATTTTCCTCTTGTCTTTCTTTCATCGACTTGCAACAGTGAACTTTTGATTGTGTTATTTGTAAAGACATAAATATTACAAACGTATTGTTCATAAATACGCTTTATTTCTTAAAATACATAAGCAATGTTATAAATGTAAATATGTGTAAACAGACTGGAATAAATTGCAATGAAAACTGGAATAAAGCAGCAATCAAAAAGAGGTAATATGATGAGGTTTATTATACATTTACAAATGAAAATTGAAGACCTTGATGCCACCGGAGAGAGAGGGTTTGCTTTTTAAAGGTGAGGGACAAAAACCAGTGTGAGCCCTGAGGATCAGCGCTGGCGTCCTGGGAGAAAGCTGAACTGCCAGTGCCCAGAGATCCACCTCACTTCTCTGATGAATGATTATCTAGTGGAACAGATCACAGACGCAACCACGTTAGGCTAATATTTTACTTCATACACTCATCATAGAAAATCATACTGAAATTTTATATTTCAATTTCATATAGACACTTTGTTCTAGAAATGCTTCCATGCTTGTGTTTATAATTAATTATTTAATAATACATGGAAATTGTGTCTGCTTGTATGATGTCATTGGTATCATGTAATTGTTTTGTGTAGTATATTTTACACATTGCCAAGATCTAAGTAAATACAAGCTACTGAACCTTTTTCATTTTGGAGAACCCAGACTCTCTCCTCCTCCTCCTCCTCTGCATCTCTGGCACTTCTTTCCCTGTCTCTGCCTCCTCTACCTTGTCTGGTTCACCTGCCAGCACCTCACCAGGCCCTCCACGTTCCTCCCTTCTCCTCCTACTTCTCTATCTGCCACACTTCTTCTAGCTTGTATTCTCTGTAGTCTGCCTCTCGTTTTGCTTGACACCAGTGAAGGCACTTAACAACTCATACCTATAGGGTACCCAGAGTATAATATTCATACATTTTTACTGTAGGAATTTGAAATAATATTATTTTAAAATTCATAAAAATAACAGTTAAATTACATAAATGGCAGAATTGTTTATGCTATTTAAGGGTTAAATCAAACCACTGGCCCACTCCACTGCAGCCTTGAAGAATGTATTCTCAGGTGCCCAGATAATATTTATACATTAATACTGTAGGAATGTGGAGTAATAGCATTGAAATAGTCATAAAAAATAACAATTCCATAAATTGCAAAATGAGGGCCATAAAATGGTTAAATCAAACAGTTACCAAACATATTATGCTGAAGATCATGTTCTCAGGTTCAAAGGGGAAAATCATACATTTTTACTGTAGGAATTTGTAGAAATATTAAATAAATTTCATGAGTATGATGTTGAAAGTGTAAGTGTTGAGGCAAGGGTGAGGTGTCTTCTGGCCACCAGGGGGAGGCCTCGAATCACGCACACTACTTAGGCGTGACTCTCGTCAACTGTGGGCTATATAAACCCCCGGGTGCTGGGTCTTTGCTAAACTTTGAGCTAAAATCCCCGTATGTAATCTGGTGTCTGAGGACAGAGCCTGTTGGCTACATCTCCTATCTTTCTTTGTGAAGGTGCCTGTGGCTTCACAGTCCTTTTTTTCTGAGTCTCTGTCTTTCTTATGGAAGCAAATCCGTCTCATCAGACTTTGAAATATTACCACCTTTGAATTTGTAGCAGTGAATTTTTTTTTGCACTGAAATTATGAATCTGAATATAATTGCTCTTGAATAGAACTCGTGAATTTTCAAGAACACGTTTTCACTGTTATTATTCAAGGTTAATAAATTCAGATAAAAAAAATTAAAGCTCAAAAAAATCCAAACAGTATATTTCGAAGTTGCTCAAATTCGGTAGACGAAATTCTACGACGGAGTTTTAGGGCCACAGCGTTGAAAAAAAAAACAAGATTCCGAGATTAAAGTCAGAATTCCGAGAAAAAACTCGGAATAATTCTGAGAAAAAATCTCGGAATCATTCTGAGAAAAAAGTCGGAATAATTCGCTGCGTATAATGGAGCAGACACAGTGTAACTGGAATGCAGTGTGTTGCTTAAGTCATACTATGGTATAGATTTCAGGAATAAACACTCTTCTCTTCCGCATCAGGGCCACAGTGTGATTAGTGTTTAAACCCTGAATCAGTGCACGAACCCAGGGCATGTAGTTTCACGATACAATTAATGATCACGAAAATGATGGATCCAGAGCGAATAGAACTCCGGCGCCCACGAGGCTCCATCGCGTTACGGCTCGGACTCGTACAAGAAACTAAAGCCTTATGCATTAATTATTTATTAAACGCATTCACACGACATGACGCAGCCCCTGACTGAGATGCATAAAGGCTTTAATTTTTTGTACGAGTCCGAGCCGTAACGCGATGGAGCCTCGTGGGCGCCGGAGTTCTACTCTGTTACACTGTGTCTGCTCCATTATACGCAGCAAATTATTCTGAGATTTTTTCTCAGAATTATTCCGAGTTTTTTTCTCGGAATTCTGACTTTAATCTTGGAATTTTATTTTTTCCCCCACGCTGTGGCCCTAAAACTCCGTCGTAAAATTCAGATACCAAAATACGAGTTAAAAAAAATAAATTCAGATACACATCCGGGTCACCAAGGATGAGCAATCGATTCATCTGGATTTTCTCTTTCGCCTTAAATGGTGCAGTAGTTGCATTCTATCGCCGCTAGATGGCGAAATAGGAACACAACTTCCACACCGTGGAAAAACTACACGTTTAGCTTCCTTCCGCGGATATTATCTCTTTATTTTCATAGTGTCTCAAAAATCTGAAAGGCTCACTAAAGACACAATATAACAGACTATTAATATCCTGAAGATGAAGAAATTTTACTGTGGAATTGTTTTGTAATGGCCCTGTGAACAGTAAAAAAACTAATTTGCCGTATTTCAGGATTAGTCTGAAAATCTGGTGTTACTAGCCTCGTATGTACACTTTAGACTTATTATTATTATGAGACTCAAAGGATGAAGGTGTTTTCTCTTTACTGTTTAAAAGTTTCAGATCCGCATTACATCCTATTCTACAGAATCACAAAAACAATTATATTCCATGCTATTGTGTAACAGCTTAAATTCTATTGCAAAAGAAATCCTCATTTCACCTTCTCCACTTGTGAAATAATATCAAATCACTCTTTAAACGTCTTAAACTGTAAATGTGCATCACACTCATCTGTTCTGCTGTAACTCTCCAGTGTCGCTGGTCTCTGTCGCTAACTTTTGGAAACTATTGAGAGGCTCCACGATTTTCCATTGATGTAAAAAAAAAAAAAAAACCCTGGGACATTGGAGTGAATGGAGTTGATGCAATCTCCCTATATTCGGCTCTGCTAGTAACTGAAAAATATGGTAGAATATGCAATCTCTGTGCTTAATAGCCCAACTTTTATTCTGGGCTTTAGGTCAGT
The DNA here is from genome assembly GCF_029633855.1 of Hoplias malabaricus. NCBI lineage: Eukaryota > Metazoa > Chordata > Actinopteri > Characiformes > Erythrinidae > Hoplias > Hoplias malabaricus. The sequence goes on along the minus strand of NC_089807.1, from coordinate 37,823,045 downwards.
AACGAGAGTACAACAGATGGCTAATTACTGTTATAAAAGCGGTTTGTATATAAAGTCTTGTTAAGGTAGCTAGCTAACATAGATGGATATGAGAGTTAGTGAAGTGTGTTCAGGTTTTGAGAAAGCCCTCTAGACATGCAGCAACCCAGACAGCAAGCATATATAGGTCCACTGGCATAAAAAGTCTGGCACACCACTGACTGTAGACCACTCAGATTACTGTCCTGTACAGGATATAAATCATTTTTAATCTACTCAAACATATTTTCATAAATTCAGAGACTTTTATTCTGGTAAAAAAAAAAACTAATACAAATAATACCAACAATTATGAGAGACACAATGAGTCTAAGCTTGATATAAAATGATTATGCTAAAAATGTTGACACTGTGCTGGATTAAAATTATTTACTAATCTTATTTATAAAGAATAACAAAAGAACATTATAAATGCAGTATTTTACTACCTTATCTACGTAGGAATCAGCTAATAGTTGGCTAATATTTTGGGTATGGGGTGAGCTTTGACTCAGCAAATATGTCCACCTCAATATCAAACTCACTCCTATGTCCATGATAAAACTCCATATAGCTGTGCATAGCCACATTAAACTACACATGCTTTACTCCAGGGGTGTCAAACCAAATCCAAGGAGGGCCGTGTGGGTGCAGGTGTTCTTTTCAACCACGCAAAAGCCCCACACTACTGAAAGTCAAGATCTATTGATTAGATCCAATTATTAAAAACAGGTGGAGTGAGGTGTGGCTTCTGCGTGGTTGGAAAGAAAACCTGCACCCACACGGCCCTCCGTGGATCTGGTTTGACACCCCTGCTTTACTCTAACCTGTTACATTGAATAAATAAGTATTTGTAATTCTTAAAATGTAAGAAAATGTTCTTGGTCTTCTTTGCTCTTTGGTGGTAGATCATCTAGTATTTTTTTTTTAAATAAAATGAACAAGAAAAACAAAAACAAGAAAAGCTCAAAACAAGTGTCAATAGCAACAGTAAAATAAGCTGTTTGGCAGTGGAAGAGAAGATTTGGCAAATTTTTCATGGGCACAGCCCGCATCAGCTTTAATGCTCAACCCACAAATGCATGTTCCTTACAAATGTGGCATCAATTAAAAGGGAAATTAACAGGCTTTCCAGTGGTATAAGATTTATTGCCAAGAAGCAATAAATAATAAAGATATAATCTACCAAACACAAATTTCCTTTTTGTGCTAAGTTTTATATTCTTAAAGGGTTTCTTCCGGGTGCTGCGGTTTACTCCTACAGTCCAAAAACACACGTTGGTAGGTGGATTGGCGACTCAAAGGTGTCTGTAGGTGTGTATGAGTTGCCCTATGAAGGACCCACCACGACCCTGAACTGGATAAACAGTTACAGATAATGAGTGAATATACATATATAATTTTTTTTTCTATCTCATCGTTGCCATTGGCCTAATGGTTAGGGGACTGGTCTTAGGTGCCGGTTCGATCCCCAGGAACGGCAGGAACATCCATGACTTAAGTGCCTGGGAATGGCTGCTCATCGCTCTAGGTGTGTGATCACAGACCCTATGCACGTGTGTGTGTGTGTGTGTTCACATTACCGACGAAGGAGAATCCACACATTCCCCTCAGAATGCCAGCAGCTCTGATGAAGTGGTCGCTGTGTCCAAGGCTGTCTTTGACCAAAGGCCAAAGGGAAGAAGTCCAATGCTGCAAGGCCTGTGTCTGCGAGAAGCTCCAGAAAGCTAATAATAATTAGTGCTAGCTAATTCTGCTATATTATGTGTAATGTCGCTAAACATGATGGCCTACTTGTCCAGGCTGAGACTGGACAGGTAAAGAAACTACATATTACTTGCGTGCATGCATGTTTTGATCTAATGTGCATACACCCAGTTTACATCAGATTTAGAAGTTCAAAAGACACATGCTCTTTAAGATTTGGGTTGAATATCTGGTTGTACATGTCTAGAAAGATTTTTTTATCTCTATCCAAAATAAGAAGTAGAAAATTTGACTGGTGTCTGACAGTGCCAGGAATAGCACAAGCTAAAACTGACCAGAAGAACAAGATGATTCTTAATAAACTTTTGTAGGTGTGGTCTCTGAACCAATAAATGCCCACCCCGTCCAATAACAGACTTAAAACACTAAGGGTGGTTTCCCAGATTAAGCCTAGTCCTGGACTACACTGCATTTTAAATTGTGATTTTTCCATTGAAAGGAAGATTTAGTCCAGACTTAATGCCTGTCTGGGAAACCACCCCTATGTGTCATAATGCACACCGTAACACTCTTAATTGGGAAATAAAATAGATGTGAAATAAAAAGTGCATAGAAATGATAAACAACATGTAAATAAAAACAGGAGAAAAATGAATGTATAAACGTGTACATATCACATTGTCACGCCCTTGTCCTGTCATGTCTGTTTTCCCTGCCATGTGCTCACTTAGCACATGGTTCTGTTTGTTATTATTCATGTCTCCACCCTAGTCCCGCCTTAGTCCTGCCTCTGTCCCGTTATTGTCTCCAGGTGTTCCTTGTTTGTCCTGTCCTGATATACCCCTGTAGTTTGTGTGCTCCTTTGTCTGGTGTTGTGTGCGTAGATGTATGTTTCCTCAGTCTTTCTGTTTACATGTGTCTACCCCAGTTCATGGCTGTCTCTTGTCTGTCTTTGGTTAAGTTCATAGTATAGTCTTGTCTAATTCCATGTATTTACCCGTGTTTATTTTGATTTTGTCCTTGTTTAAATAAAATTCCTTGCGTTTACGTCCGTCTCCTCGTCCTCCCTGCGCAGCCGTGACACACATCATGAATTAAAATATAGAATTTTATTGCAATTTTCCATATTACATATTTATTTTACTTTAGTGGACCCTGCTGTATCTGCACTGTTCTCGTTTATACATTTCTAATGAGCTGCCTTTCGGAGATGACAGTGAAAAACTCAAAAATGGAACCATTTCACCTTTGACAGAAATGTTCTCAGGTTTTAACTATAGTAAACTATTGGAGGGCACCATCACTTACATTATTTTTATGGCAGAAGTCAGGAACATATTTTTTCAAATGTGAGAGTATTGTTTACAGAACATTTGTTGGCATTTTGCTAAATAAATTGGCCTTTAATCTCACTCAGATTTCCTCTGCTCACACTCAAATTTTCAGTTTTTGCTCAATGTTTTTCCTGTGGGCTTACAAACCATTATACACTATACACTTGCAGTTTTAAGAATGACAAAGACATACAGAGAAAAATATAGTTGCTAAAAATTATATATATATATATATATATGATGTATATATATATCAAAATAAATATAAGCTTCTGTGTATGAAGACAGACTGTTGACACATTTCTCCACCACCATTACGCCAGTCACACTCAGCTGCTTCTTCTGGCACTAAGAGAGTTGCTGAGAACTACCAGCTGACACACAGTCACTAAAAGTAAACAAGTGTATAAATGAACAGCCCTCCACACACCACCTTAAAAGGAAGAGGAGGATAAAAGTGTGTTTACTCTGCTGAGAGTCTAAACACATTTTGGGACATTGAAAATCACAGAAAAATGAAATATGCTGAAAGAATGGAGACTACTAGTGTAGAACAGCGGGATATTTAGAAAGAAATGAGAGCAGTTTTAACATTTTATTCCAAGTAATTTTTGGTTTATTCATCATGAAATGTTCGCAGTGTAAAAAGTGGGACCAAATTCCTATCAGCTGTAAAATAAGTGAATTTTGCTTCTGAACAAGTTTGTGATGCTCATGTCAGAGATGAGTCAAATGACCTTGTTCCACTTGTCACTTTTGCCTCTCATTTACGATCAGCTTATTGTGATTCACAGTAGTAAGATTGTGTGAGTGATATGTGAGCTCTGTAAGAAGGGAGATGTGTCAGTTTTCACACTATGTCTTTCATTTTCACACTCTGAATTTAAATAAGCATGCTGACAGCATTTTGCAGCACAACAATTGTTGTTAAAGCTTGAAATACAGCCTCAATTAGTATTGTGTGGAAATTATTTTTGAAGTAATTTTAGTTTCGAAGCTGTTAATTGTGTTACATGAATTTAGGATATGGCAGTAAATGTTGGTCATGTGAATCTGGTGATTAAAAAATCAACCTCAGTTCGTTTAAAGTCAACTGGGAAAATCAATCTGAACGCTGCACAATTTTTAGTTTATCTCTTTGATTTATCATACCCTATATTTGTTTTCCACAGTTTAATAATTTGGTTTTATATTTTTACCTAGATTTTATCATTGACAATACCACTTGGTAGCTAGCAAACACTCCCCTAATCACACCACACTAAAGCTGGAAGCTTACATAATAATATGGCACTGGACTGCTCCATCCAGTTGGAGGAGAAGCCTATTTGTCCTGATCTACGGTGGCCACCTGAGTCACATCACAACCTGCATTGATGAAGCATGTTGTTGATTTACTGGGGGAATGGGTGGATTTTCCCACCCACCAAGAAAGAGCAAGACCAATAGTGTCCTCTTGAACTTCCAGCCATGGCTGGGGCATGTTTGTGGACCAAACAGATGAAAGATTGCAACATTTAGATGCACCTCTCCTTGCTTCCTTTACTTCTCTTTGTTTACAGCCATTGACATGTCGCAGAGGTTAACACATGAGGAGCGGGTAGAAATTGTGTTGATGTCTGGCGAATGCAGTAACCGGGTCATTGCAGCAGATTTCAGTGCAAGACACCCTACGAGACCACCCATCTCCCATGCTACAGTTAGCAAACTGCTTGCCAAGTTTCGTGAAACTGGTTCAGTGTTGGATTTGCTAAAATGTGGACGCATGAAAACTGTCACTAATGAAGAAACATCAGTGGCTGTCCTAGCTTCATTCAACAAGAGCCCACAGCGTAGCACTCGCAGCATGTCACTGGAGAGTGGCGTCAGTCGAATATCCCTATATTGGCTACTCACAAATGGCACCCTTTCAAACTCCAGCTGCTGCAGCATCTCAACGAGGATGACCCAGATCGGCACACTGAATTTGCAGAATGGGCAAAACGATAATTGGAACAGGATCCTCAGTTTACACAGAAGATTTTTTCAGTGATGAGGCAAACCTTTAATGTGAATGGTGAAGTTAACATCAAAACCACCGCTATTGGTCTGACACTATCCCACATTGTATAGATCCCTCCAAGACTGTTGGAACAAAAGAATTGATGGTATGGTATATAGGGTACAAAGATAGTGGGGTCATTCTTCATTAATGGAAACCTCAGGGCCACTGGATATGCAAAATTGCTACATGATGAAGTGTTTTCCTCTTTATGCACTGAAGCTGGCGCGTTCTCTGAGTTTTTCCAGAAAGATGGTGCACCACCACATTATGGGTGCCAGGTCCGAGCATTCCTAGATTAACAGTTTCCTGGAAAGTGGATTGGTCATCAGGGGCCAGTTGAATGGTCTCCCGATCTGACCCACTTAGACTTTTATCTTTGGGGTCACCTGAAGGCAATTGTCTATGCTGTGAAGATACGAGACGTGCAGCACCTGAAACTTTGGATACTGGAAGCCTGTGGTAGCATTTCTCCTGCGTTGTTGCTATCAGTGTGTGAAGAGTGGGAGAAGAGGGTTACATTGACAATCCAACACAAAGGGCAGCACTTTGAACACATTTTATAAGTGGTCAGAAACTTGTAAATAACTCATGAAAGAATAAATTTACGTTAAAACCAAACACACCATTGTTTTTCTTAAGTTTGATGTGTCACATGACCCTCTTCCCATTGTAAAAAACAAAAGTTGGATCCAAAATGGCCAACTTCAAAATGGCCACCATGGTCACCACCCATCTTGAAAAGTTTTCCCCCTCCCATATACTAATGTGCCACAAACAGGAAGTTAATATCACCAACCATTCCCATTTTATTAAGGTGTATCCATATAAATGGCCCACCCTGTAAAACTAAATTATTTTAATAATGATCCACTTCAAACTGAATTTTAGATGAACACAATCAATACATTAGTTCAAACCAAAATAGACATAAATAGACATGAAAGTACTAGGGTGTTATTTGGACTATTACATTTTAACAGTTATCTCTCCATTTAGTGATTTTCTATTGATACACAGCCTGATACTAGATTACTGAGAATAATCTATTACTCTCTGAGAATAAACTCGGAATAATTCACTGCACATGTAATTTAATGGGGCAGACACAACCACAGCATAATTGAGGAATGTGGTGTGTTGCTGAAGTCATACTATTTCAGGATTTCAGGAATAAATACTCAGTTCTCTTCCACATCAAGACCAGATTGTGATTAGTATTTAAACTCTGAATTGCTGCAAGAACCCCTTTATTCACAAGAGATCATGCAGTTTCACAGGATACAATTAATAATCATGAAAATGATCGATCCAGAGCATGTGGAACTCCAGGGTGACCACAACGCTCCATCGCGATACGACTCGGATAATAAACTAAAGTCGTATGCATCGCAGTCAGGGGCTGCACTGACAGGTTTAGTCGTCATGTCATGTGGATGCATTTAATAAATAATTCTGTTCACTTCACTGAGTGCTTCTTTCACAACTCACTTTACGGCGCACAGACTGTGAGTCTGTCTGTCTACATATTATATTAAATAATAACCCAAAACAGTGTTTCTCTAAATATTCTGACTTTATTCTCAGAATTATATGGACATTTTTTACTTAGAATTATTCCAAGATTTTTCTCTGGATTATTCTGACATTATTCTCTGAATTATTCCGACTTTATTCTCAGAATTCTGACTTTATTCTCGGGATCTTGTTTTTTTTTTTTTTTTTCCCCTCAATGCCATGGCCCTAAAAAACATTGTTGCACCCTCTGCCAACTTTTTAAATCCAGAATTCCCCTCATTTCACAGAATTAACAGAAGCATATACTCATAATATGAAAAAAAAATGTGATAAACTGCTTGATTATTTACTTACACAAATGCTATTGGCAAATCTAGACCCAATCTTGCTCACGAAGGACAAGGCATTTCCTGTCAAGAAAAAGCATGGTTACATCACATTTAAGATGTGATTTTGTTGACTTCCCTAATCTTAAACAAACTGTCAGGATCGAGAGGGCGGACTGACTGAGGGCGGACGCACTCGCTAAAACACAGTTCTTTTATTAAAGGAAAAATAACGAAACAAACACTAACAGACTTGAGGGAAAACACGAAGCAGGGAACAGATGAGGCAACACAACGACTGAGAACTGAAACAAAACTATAACAAGGACAGACTAGATTGGGCAACGAAATGATGATAGATAACGACCAAGAAGAAACTGTAGAGACAGACAGACAGACTAGATAACACGACCGATATGAGAAAGGAGAAACAACACGACTGAGAACACGACAAAACAGAGGTGAAAAGAGAAATGTTCGACCAGAGGAAGTGAGACAAGAGGGCTTAAATACCAAACATAGACGAGACGCACCTGACACAGATAACAAGGGGGCAGGGTAACAAATGAGACAAACGAGGAGGCGGAACTAAGACGGGACCAGAACAACAACAAAACAAAGCCATGTGCTGAGATCGAGCACATGGCCGGAAAAACAGACACGACAAGACGAGGACGTGACACAAACTCTGTCCCCACTACTTTACTTTGGTTGTGTGGCTTCATAGATGGAGTGCATGTCTTTGACTGACATGCTCATGACCCAGATCTGTCTCCCATTGAATATGTATGGCACATCATGAAGATTGGAGGTAGACAACAGTGACCACAGACTGTGAGCAGTTCATATCTTGTATTCAACAACACTGGGCAAAAATCCACTGTGAAAAAATGGCAAGAATTATTATAGTCTATTAATAAATCATAAAAAATATTAATAAAATAAAATGTTAAGTGGCCAAATGGTAAACATGCCTTTGTCCATAATTTTTAGAATGTGCTCCAGAGATGAATATCACAATTGAAATCACTGAAAACCAGTTCTATGTGCTTTTGTCTGTTAAATAAAGCTTTAAATGAATTAACACATTACAGACAGTTATTCCATCTTGGATTTATGCAATGCACATAACAGTGCATTTGTGTCAAGTGCCCTTGAAATTAGAGTGGTGTAAATGCACAGTTGCTGAACATTTAAATGACCTTTGCACATGCTTGCTCTTTCTTTTTTTCCCCCACATAAATACACATTCAAAGACTGAACGTGAAGTGAAGAAAGCAGTCAAAGTTTCCTCAAAGCCCTGAGTGAATGACGTTTACCTAAACCTCGCCCACAACATACAAACGACGTGTCAGATTCTAATGATAAGATCTAGAGCATTCACTGGACCTCTCTGGCACAACAGTGAAATATGGCTTTGAGACAACTCTGCATCATCAGCCTAGGTAAGGTCTTAAAATGCAATTAGCTTTTTCCTGAAAGCTAGTTTTCTTTTTAAATTTAGTAGTGAAGAATACAGATCAAAAGTGAAATGTCTATTTATCATTCTGTGCAGGAATCAGCCCTGAGAGTGATAATCAGAATTTGACACTATATGCTATAGTGATTTAGAGCCCATTACCTCAACATTAACATACACTTCTCTTTTCTGTCCACCAGTACTCTTTAGCTCTCTCTCTTTCTGTGCGGAAAAAAACTGGAACCTGAAAGCACCCCCCACGCTTGCAGGACATTTGGGCTCCTGTGTGGTCATTCCATGTACATTTGAGTACAAAAAATGCTCAAATGAAAAGAGCCATCCTGAAAAGGGATCCTGGGAAAAAGATGGTGATAAAATATTTAACACTAATCCATCACTAATAATTCCGGCTTTCAAGGATCGGACAGAGCTGCTGGGGAATGTAGCGAATAAGAGTTGCACACTCAAGATCAACAACCTCACTGAGCAAGATAATGGAAGCTATGTTTTCAGGGTGGAAGGATACAGGGGTAAAAACAGGGATATATGTCACTACAGCTACCTACAACATCCAGTGACTCTAACTGTAGTCGGTGAGTTGGCTTTAAATTTCACATTCAATCTCACAACACTTTAACTACAAAACCTTTCACTCACCTGTGAACCGAAGAATAGGACTCAAAACACTTTGTCTTCTCAGAAAATCTCATCTTTGCTGTTGATTTTTGATGCCTTCTATTATTTAAATCTTAAAACAACAAGGTGGACTTCAATAATGGTCAATACAATGAATGGCCAAAAGATTCCATAAAACCAAAAGTATTATTAGGTGGTTTGTTGCCTCCTGACTGTAGTAACAGCCTTAACTTTTCTACTTAAGCTTTACATTATATTGTGGAAAACTGGAGTCCACTGTACTCAAAAACAAGACCATTAGTGAGGTCAAGTACTGATGCCACTATGTACTGAATGGTGCTCCATCACTCTGAAGAACCGTTTAAATTTTAATACAGAACCTGAATATGTATTAGTTTTATTCACTGCTGTTCCAGTCGAAAATTACATTTCAGTGAAAAGATAATAACAGAAAATGTCCTCCAAAACACTCAGCAGGAGCATTATTTCACTCTAGTTAAGAAAATAGAGTTTGTTTAAGACTCCAATTGCATACTCATATTGTGGCTGCATCGCAGCAGAGTCCCCAGTTGATCTCAAAATTGTACATCTGATCATTTGAGAGTTTAAACAGTATCATGATTCTGAAGGTGAATACATTTTCAACGTATTTTCCAGCCTCTACTTGCCCTTTGTGTTTGCTCATTTCTGAAAGTAGGCTATTACCTCAATGACATGTTTTTACAACACAAACTGGGTTGACACATGGATCGAACCTAAACCTCCGTGGCCATAAACACCAAGAAACACTAACCCCTAGTCTTTACCTTAGGCATACAACCCGTCATCACAATGGACGAGGTGAAAGTCGGACTTCCTGCCACAGTAACATGTTCAGTCAACTACAGCTGTGAATCAAGCCCACCCAAGATAAGATGGAGTCATGAGCAGAGAGGAAATACCGAGACAACTCCGAAGGATGATGGAAGTCAATGGACATTGACCTCAAATTTGACCTTCCAGTCCAATAAAAGTGACCTGGGCACCAAGATTAACTGTTCTGTGAAGTACAACAGAATGGAAATAAATGAAACCCTTTTACTTAAGCTGGGCTGTGAGTAGCTGTATTAAAGTATACTTCCAGCAAAGAGTGAATGTTTGTGACAGTTAAAGCTAATCTTTTATCAGATTCTATAAGTTACAGTTAAAACAGTTTAAAAAATCTGTGATAAACTAGTTTTGCTTTTACTGAATGCTGCTGTATAAAATTTTTCATTTTAACTGGCCACTGTTAACCGCCTAAAACTTCTTACTAAAAACAGGCATTTATCTATTTTAATTCAGTTCAGCAGTATCCTGTTTTTATTTCATTCAGATCCACCAGAGATAAAACAATCTTCTTGTGTCAATTATCTCTGCTATTGTGTGGTTGAATACAGTCCTCCCACCACTATACAATGGATTTTACCAAATGAAACTAGAAGTGTCAGTACTTACACTGATGGCCATGAAGTGAACGTTACTTTGAATTTAAGTGATGTGGACTGGAGAGGTGGAGCAGTGCAATGTCATGCCAGGAATCAGTATGGAAGTGCTACCAGGAGCTTCAGTCTGGGTACAGTAATCTTCTCCCATTATAATATAATGTAGAGAACAGAGAATTTTTAGGCCATTTACATAGCTGTTTTTTAGCTACTATGAAATATTTGTGACTACTGTGTAACTAATGTGTATGTTTTATGTGGATTGAACTTACCAGTCACATCTTAAAGGTGCATTAGGCTAGATTTAAAATACCTTTATGGAGATGTAGATACAATAAAACCAGAGCAGACGTTTCCCATTTTGGGACCATCTTCAAATTTTGTTCATGAAAACAAACACACCATACCTAGCTATAGTGTACTACTACTATACTACTTACTGTGAACACCATGATAATCTGCAAAATGTGCATTAGTCCTGTCTTCATGGTGCAATCAAGTTCAGACCAAACACAAATGTACACTCTGCGCAGTATTTTATGTTCTATCTTTAGTACATTCATAAATTCAGCTTCATTCTGTGAAGTTGTTTCATCCAAGATATTACTTTACCTACAGTAGTTTTGTAATGGATACAGATTTATTATGTAAAGACAGTCATTCAGACAGTTTAACGATTTAACGATGGTGTTTACATGCTTGTGTCTAGTTTCAATCCCCTTCAAATGTAAGATTCTGTCCAACTTGGCAGCACAGCTTTTACCCACAGTGATATCCTCTGCTTGCGCAGGGTGTTTACTGGAATCTGCCATGTTTTCTAAGATGAAGACATGAAGATGGCATTTAGGAGAGTCTGTTAACCCGCAGTAATCGCTGATTACTCCGGCGTGATTAAATTTTGTGACTGGTTACAGGCAAAACGTGTGAAAACAAAGTCACACTGAGCATTGCTGTCAATTACATTCAAAAGTACAGGCCTTATGTTGTGTGTTCATGTTTGTTTTATGTGGATGAACAAAGTAGAAATGGAGATATCATAAATTTAAATGTGATTTTTTTAAAAAACACGCTCCCACATAAGTAAAAGTGTGAAAAACAGGATGGGACAGGCACTGCTTTTACTAAATATCTTTGTAAATTTGTCTAATATAAATGGAAAAAAGGGTTGGAATGTACTGTCTAAATGCAAAATCAGAAGCATACTTAAATAAATAATATTTTAAATAAATTTCCTCATATTTTGTGGTTAATTGTAATTATTTAGAATCTAAAATAAAATTAAATAAATACTAATGCACCTTTAAGGCCAGAGAACACTGGCAGGGCACAAATGAAGGAATAACTATAAATAAATGTGAAACGTTTGAGAGATGAAATTCACTGAAATCTACTCTTCTTATTCATTCAGTTTCATTTAATATATCAGTTCTATTTCAGATGCAAAGATTAGAATGTATGTGCTCATTAAGGTGTGCGCATGAATCTACTACTTTGATCTTACTGAAGTTTACTGAATCAAATATGAGTTGTGTAACAAAGAGTTTATCTAAGGCTCCAGATTACTTGAATTAGAACCCATTAGAACAGACAGACTGAGAAAGTCATAGTCAAACACTGATTGTTTAATGTTATCTCTTATTTGTAGGTGTTCCAGTCCTGTACATCATAATCTCTGTCTTTGGTGCAGTCATCCTGTTCTTTCTGGCTCTTATTGTGCTGGTTTGGAGATACAGAAATCTTCAGAAGTATGTTCTCTTTCTGATTCTATGTTGTAATTTAACAGGGGGTTGGTGACAGAGGGGTGGTGTACTGTGGCCCATGACACAGGAAGGCTAGAGGAAACCAGACCTCAAGCAATCTATATCAGATCTCTCTTAAAGATACTGATGCAAAAGTACTTACATGAAACAAAAAAAGCCACTGTCTAAAGAGCATACATCTTCACAAAAACTACACAGACACCACAGAAATCTATTTCTCGCCTGCTTCTTGTAGTTGGTATATGTATTGGATTTCACCACTGTTCTCCAAACTGCAGGTCTGATAAGCTATACTAGTAAGGATCTTTGCACAACACTCCTAATGTCACATTGGCCTGCCCCTGTAACATGTCAGAGTATGTTGTTCTGGATAAGAGAATCTGATTTAAAAGTAAATCATCCATGGTAAGCATTTTCAGATGACTCCTCTGCACTCTGCAGCATTGTGCATGTATGATTTTATGGCTTATTTGAGACAACACGAATAACAGCAAAAACTGTTTGTGAAAGTCATTTATAGATACCTTTTCACATATATCATAACGTAAGGATCCAGGAGTCACATTCTAGCACATCATTGTTTGTATTCACATATTTTTTTTCCACTACAGAAAGAAAAACGATTGTATTATGATGAACCCACTGTACAAAATGACAGAGTGAGTAAACATGCAATGTAGAAACAGAATATGGAAAACTTCTGAATCCTTAGTGTAAAGGAAATATCCGTTTGTAGTTTAATTATTTCAAGGAGAAACTGACTTGTTGAATTTAAATTTCTGAACTCCTTAAATCATTCATTAAATTTTTCATATATTTTCTTTAACCACTTCATCCTGTCCATGGTTGTGGTGTGTCCAGAACCAAGACAGAATGACTGGGCACAAGGCAGGAACGCACCCTGAACAGGGTGCCAATCCAACCCCACATTCATGCAATCACTCACATCAACAAACACTTTCGAACAGCAAATCAACCTAGAAACAAGGGTTTTTGGGCTGTGGGAGGAACAAAGAAACCACAGCAAACCAACGCGTACACAGTAAGAACACATCAAACTCCTCACAGACAGCAGCCTGGGGAAGGGTCTGAACTAACAACCCCAGAACCCTGGAACTGTGTGTGACAGACCTGTTGTGCCACTGTGCTGCCTAAAATGGAAATTCAAATTGAACTATAGGAAATTTGTATTCAATTTTAATTTTAATTCTGAGATGTTGATTCCATACCCTCACTGTTTTTTTTCCCTTCTATCTAAGGCAAGGGGAACAACAGAGTTACAGGACAGAAACTAGAAAAAAATCAGCTGTGGCAACCAGACGGCCAGTAAGTCCAGAATGATTGAATCAAATTGATTAATACATACTGCCTCATTTGAATAATATATCTAACAACTTAAGGAAATCAATTTTCATTTAGTTTTAGTTAAGTAATTAAGTTTTCCTAAGTTTACTGTGATTATTTGAACTCTAAAGCCGATGATGATCAACACTATTCACATGAGACTGTAGGAGTTCTTACTCTTGTATTTCTGTTATACTTGTCTTTAATTATATCTTAATTTCTTCTAAACAGGCACCACCAATTCCAGAGATGAGCACAGCAAACAGCAACCAAACAGGCGGCGATTACATTTTTCCAGTACCAATGAAACTTTAGTTTATAAATTTATAAACTTTAGTATATAAATGATGAAAGTTTGTACATTAATGATGCTACTTGAGGGAGAAACTGTGTATTGTATTTCTGTTCACATTGTGTTAAGACGCATGAATGAACAACCAACATTATTCATGACAATAGCCTAGCAATAAGCTAAACTCAAATTTAGAGGTACCGTTATTCTTGTAAATGTGACCGAAGTCGAACTCGAATTCATCCGACACTATAAACCTCCATAGTGCAACACTGGGGTCAAGCTATCCGCACTTTAGAAACTGACGGTGAAGCCATTCGCGCTTCAAATCCGAATGCACTTATAAGCGCGTCATTACGGTTTTTCATTGCGGAGACCACCACATCCGCTTTGGGACAGATTGAGAATCTGAAACCCACGTTTGAGCAGTGATGTCTCTGTCACTACATCAATAAATGCACGCAATGCTAAAATGGACTAAAATGAACAAGCCATTATGAATATATTTCGTTTTAAATAACTTTAAAGAGGCAAAACACGCATTGATTATTTCATATATTTACGTATTTTTTACTTTTCTATAAACACTTGTTTGGCTTTGAATGGTAATCCTGGTGGACATGTAGAAATACAGATTACATTTTACTGTCATTAAACAGAGGGACCTCACTGTATAATTTTCTCATGAATTTATACTGAATACCTACTGATATGGATTTCACAAAAACTACCCATAATGCCTAAACCATTCCACTGTCATTAAACAGAGGGACCTCTTGGCTATTAATTGTATGATTTTGGCAAAATGTCACTGTATACTTTTCTCATAAAATCATACTGAATACCTACCAATATGGATTTCTCAAAAACTACCCATAATGCCTAAACCATTCTACTGTCATTAAACAGAGGGACCTCTTGGCTATCAACTGTATGGGTATAGGTTGGAAACTAACCCTAGCTGTCTATGTTTTTGAACTTAGCCTACATGACAACCAATCAAATGAGAGCATCCGTCCACTACAGCAACGAAGAGCCCAGGAAGCCATGCTTATGTAACTGCAGGGAAGAGACCACTGATGCAACAGCAGAATATATAGTGCCGTGTGAATATATTTGGCCCCCTTGAACTTTCAACCTTTTGCCACAGGCTTCAAACATAAAGATATAAAATTTTTATTTTTTGTGAAGAATCAACAACAAGTGGGACACGATCGTGAAGTGGAATGAAATTTATTGGATGTGTCGAAATTTTTTAACAAATAAAAAACTGAAAAGTTTTTTAAGTTCCCCTTGCGTTAATAATATTGCACGCCCCACTTTTCAGTTTTTTATTTGTTAAAAAAGTTTGTTAAAAAAGTGTCCCACTTGTTGTTGATTCTTCACAAAAAATTAAAATTTTATATCTTTACGTTTGAAGTCTGTGGCAAAAGGTTGAAAGTTCAAGGGGGCCGAATACTTTCACAAGGCACTATATATTCTGCTGTTGCATCAGTGGTCTCTTCCCTGCAGTTACATAAGCATGGCATGCTGGGCTCTGGGCTGCTGTAGTGGACGGATGCTCTCATTTGATTGGTTGTCATGTAGGCTATGCAGGCTATGTTCAAAAACATAGACAGCTAGGGTTAGTTTCCAACCTAAAAACAGCTTAAAAACAGCTGTGCAGTCTGCCTTCCAAGCATCACAGAAATACAACTGTAACTCAAATGTATTTGCCATATGTTATGAAAATGCACAAGGTCCTTTCCCATGGGCTTCAGAAAATATCTTTCTTATCTATGTGAAGAATATACAGTGAAATTCTGTCAAAATCATACAGTTGATAGCCAAGAGGTCCCTCTGTTTAATAAGAGTAGAATGGTTTAAGCATTATGGGTATAGTTTTGAGAAATCCATATACGTATGTATTTAATATGATTTTATGAGAAAAGTATACAGTGAAAACTTACCAAAATCAAACAGTTAATAGCCAGGAGATCCCTCTGTTTAATGACAGTGGAATGTAAACTGTATTTCTACATGTCCACCAGGATTACCATTCAAAGCCAACAGAAAAGTAAAAAATACGTAAATATATGAAATAATCAGTGCGTGTTTTGCCTCTTTAAAGTAGTTTAAAACGAAATATATTCATAATGGCTTGTTAATTTTAGTCCATTTTAGCATTGCGTGCATTTATTTATGTAGTAACAGAGACATTGCTGCTGAAACGTGGGTTGCAGATTCTCAATCTGTCCCAAAGCGGATGTGGTGTTCGCCGCAATGACCGTAATGATGCGCCTATACGTGCATTCGGATTTGAAGCGCGAATGGCTACACCGTCAGTTTCCAAAGTGCGGATAGATTGACCCCAGTAATGCTACTACGTAGCCTAGTATAAGCTGAGCCACTAAGTTTAGCAAGTCAAGCTAACGTTAACTAACACCAACTAAAACAGGCGAAGTAAGTGTCCTTACCCTGTTTACCTCCATGTTACAGAGGCTCTTGAACACCTTTCGTTGGTGTCCTTACATGCCCATATTGTTGGAAAAGCGCCAGTGAAATGAGCTACAGATAACGGAGTGAGCGGATGGTCCTTTTCAAAGTGCCCGTTTAAAGTGGACAAATTTAGTCCATTTTCTGGATATTTTGGGATCTTTGGGCCATTTGTTCATGTCCCACTGTACATTGAATGATTGCAGCCAAAAACAACACACCTTTTCATCATTTTCCATTAAATTAAGTGCAACTTCTAGAGTTGTTGTCCACCATCTACGTCACAGGCAAGACGCCTATTAGAGTTTCCGAACACCGTTGGGGGGTCTTTTAAATCTTATTCCTTGAACTAGTAAGAAAAAACATGTTTTCTGACTATCAATAAACACAAGTTAGGAACTCAAATTCCACTGTATGTATTTTTTTGACACTTTCATATCCCTGGTGCTTAGCCTTTAAGATTAGCATAAATGTCTGGTTGCAGAACTGACAAAACTGCACTGCTCACTCTGACAGTTAGGACTGGCCTGATATTGTTCACTAAAATATTCAGGTGGTTAAAATTTCTTGTGAATATAAGCTTCAATATTAACAGGACTCTGCCCAGGACAGACGGAATGAGATGAAAAGGAGCAATGATATTAACATCATGCCTCATGAGGTAAAAATGACATATATACTAAAACGTCCATTTATTTCTAGATATATTGACTGTATGAAAATCTGAGTTGATGTCGATATGCCACCAGCTGCACAACTCTTACTACTCTTTTTATGCTTTACTCCCTGTTATATCAAAAACCTTGTTTGATCAAAAGCATAATAAAAAGTGGATTAATAAGAAATTCTCTAAAGTTATTTGGAAAATTTTGTTACATTAATTTTCATTGGAAATTCAAGCTGCAGAAGGTGTTTACTTATTCTTGTAAAGTTACCACTTTAGAGCTTTTGATCTGAGAGTGATGATCACATACACGAATTGGACTCGTATACACTTTCTACATAGTTTAATATTTGTGTGGAGCCTGCATTTTTAAATGTCCAAAAATGATTGAAAATCACAGCCACTACATTTGTTAGTCACAACTGAAGGAATACTGTGTTTTTCAACCAGAGTATCTTTGGTGTGTTTTCAAATACCATGGCCAATAACTGTGGTTTAGAAAATGTTAGAAACCTCTTCACTGTAAAAGTACTCTTAACAGAATCACCTGGACAGTTGCTGCTGTTGCATTCAATGCCATTGCTTTCCCTTTACCTTAACTGTGATTCAAGTCATCCGGTTGTTTCAAATACTAGGATTCATATTATTGCTACAAAACTACCTTTTATATTGTCTCAAAATGACAATATTATCTCAAAAATCCAATATTATCAGTGAGGTGCAGTGAGGTGAGGCACTGGACAAACAGAGCCAGGTTTACGTACATGAACCCCTGTAAGATTAAATTAGCAATAACTTTATTCGATTAGACTGGTATTTTTGCTATCTGGTACGGTCTGTTTATTGGGTCTAAACCTGATTTTCATTAATATCCCATGTTAAATTATTGTTACCAGAACCCATAAAAGTTTTGGTTAAAAACGGATCGGACTCATATCTGTGTCAGAGACAGCCCTTGTTGCCGATAAAGTTCAGATATTTACTTAAACACATGGAAATATACATTGGACGTTTATACAAAGGACATTTATAGCAGATCAGAAAAAAAATACTTTTATATTTATTTTTATTGTAATATAACAGCTGAGACACTGCCTCCCTGGTTTGACTGTGATCTGATTTTAACAATATGTTTATGTTGTTAATGGTTTTTGGCTTCACTCTATAGATACAGTAGACTGAGGTCAGGTGAAAATCTCTGAAGTATGCCTTAATTTATCTAGACATTAAGTTTACAAACAGCACTGTACTCTAATGTATATCTGTTGGCATGCTTATTTTTGATGTATCTAGATATTGTTTGAAAATTCTCTGTGTCTTGTCTACTGTGCAGGGAGATGAAGATCAAGGATATCACAAGAGAGGTCCAAATGGTCTAGGAGTCTCTAGCCGCAAATCAGACAGGTGCAAGAACATTATCTTTTTCTCATTTTTTCTTCTCTCTCTCTCTCACCCTCTCTCTCTCTCTCTCTCTCTCTCTCTCATATATAACCATAACACCAAATATTTTGTTAACCTCTTTTTTCCTGGCAGAAAGAAGAATATAAGAAACAGTGCAATGTTTGATTATTATATACCTGAGGTGAGACAAGAACATGTTTGACAGAACAAAGCAGAGCATAAAGAACCCATATTATGGAAAAGCAGACTTTTCTCAATTCTTAATATAAATAAATAAATAAATAAATAAATAAATAAATAATAAAATAAAAAGATATTGGTTCTAGTTTTCAGTCTATAGATGAGACTAAGCAGCAAAATCAGTCTTGTTCTGTTGTTGTATTTTTTATTTCTCAGAAAAACAATAAACTAACATATTTAAATCTGAAATTGCAGCAGTGAACATATAAAATAAAGTTTCATTTCTATTAATTTCCATTCAAAGATAAAAAATAATGTTTATCCTTCTCCTGTAAAACAACCATTTTTGTTAAATTAGTTTAATTAGTGTACATTTCATATAGGTAGAATGGACATCACTGCACAGTTAGGGTGGAATTCCCAATGTGTTGATTACTAAATACAACCAGTTATGAAATAATGTCATGTAAACGTTTCATATGTTTCAATGTTAACATGACCCACCACAGGAGACCCAAGGGGAGTTGAACAGCAGCAGAAACCTTTACATTGTGCCGTTGCAGGTAAAAATAAATAAATTGATTAAATATAAAATAAACTTCAGTTTAATTGAAAGAACAGCTGCATTCTGTGCAACATCAGCCATATATAAGTCTATTATAAAATCATGCAAAGATTCACGCAACTGTTTGGTTATAATAATAAAAAGTGTAAAGAAAAACATGTATAATTGTTTTCCTCAATGTTAACAGGACCCAACACTGGACACCCAAACGGACAAAAACAGCAGACGCATTTATATTGTGCCACTGGAGGTAAAATAATGTATACATACTCATACTTGAGTTTATCTCAAGATTTAGCTTCAGTTCTAACTCTACATATATTTAGTACATTGCCAAATGCAATTTACAGTTGCAGTCTGTCATGATCAGTGAAAGCCAGAAAAGAATGAGATTTGATTTGGACTCATGGACACTTCGTAATGGTTAAAGATCAGTTTAGATATTAGTTGGTAAAATGTCAGAGAATCTTCTTATGCAGTATTTTATTAAAAGTGAATGGGTAAAACAGAGTGAGAGATAGTGGGTGTTACAAACCAGTTCCATGATAAACTTCACATCTGAAAATACTTTTTTCAATTGTTTTCCAAACTGCATTTAGTGAGTGAGAAAATGAGTGCGTGAGTGGATGAATGTGAGGATGAGTTTATGAATGTTTAAGAGATTCTGTGAATAGCAAGTTAGATCCATGAAGTGCTTCACGTTTAAAAATGCCAGCAGAATGTACACATTTTTTAAAATTACAATCAAATTAGCACTGTAAACACTGTTGGTTTCTAAATTGCATGGAGACTAAGCTGCAAAAACAATTATGTTCTAAGACAGAACATAATGAACACAGAATTGAGCAGAAAAATAAAAAAAACAAAAAATGTGCAGATATTTTTGCACAAACCACATTATACATTTAATACTTTCCATTTCTTTTAAAGGAAATCATCTGTGTATGATTTTCATTTTAAGTCAAGAAATTAAAACAATTTTGTCAATATGTTTTTTGTGAAATATGGTAAATATGAAAAATATCATGTTCAAGTATTTATGACAAAATATGACAGTAGTTTTTTATGTTTTTGGTTTTATTTAAATGTTCCATGTTTCTCATGTTCTCCTTCATTTTGGTTTCCATAGGAAGGAGCCTGTGCAGATACATCAGTCTACAATAATGATCAAATTAATATATATGAAAATTAATATATATGAAACCATTGTACATTTTGGATATTGTTCTGTTGAAACATGGGTAAAATGTAAATAGAAATATAACACAATGGTATGAACATTTTTTAAACATTTGAATCAATTGAAAATGATACTAAGATAACTTTTCATATGTTATAACTAATTATTTTATGGTTTGTGAAAAATATCTTTCACAAATGTCTTTCACAAATGGCTGGTTTGATCTTTTTAACAGTCCTTTGAGAATGGAGGAGACTAATTGCTGTAGTGGATTTACATTTTCTCATTTTGCTTGATATTAAGACTTAACTGCTCAACATTTCAGTGTCTCCTTTGTTATGTTTTTCTTTTTATAATGTGCCAAATATTTTCACTTGACATGTCTGGACTGTATATATGTATTTATGTAGATGGCCTACACTCCTCTTTAACTAACGTCACTGCAAAAATGACTGGCTGTTCAAGTCATTGCAGTAGATGCTGGAATACATCTGTGATGTTGTGTTTGCATTTTGCACTTGGCCTAAATTCATCTTCATATTTGAACCCCAAACGTGTGTCTGAGCCTGGTATAAAGATTAAATAAAGAATAAATTGCATTACATTAATTTATTCTGGAACAAATTTGGTTTATTTGGAAAGTTGATGTGTATTTTGGTGTACATTTGTGTTTAGACATTCAGTCAAACCTACAGTCGTGTTTGAAAAGTCTTTACTTTTATATTTATTTTTCTCCATCATTGAAACACTGACTTAGTGTAAAACAAAAAAGTAGGTGATATAGAGTAGTGGATAACATTCCTCCGCTACACATTGCAGCATATGGTTTCCTCCCAGCTCAGGCAGGAATATTGATGCCTTAGGCAAGAGGCATATCACTGCTTTAGGCTGTAGTCTTAGGTTGTAATAAAAGATTATCCAAAATAAGTATATATATATATATGTTATTGTGGGACCACTAATTTGTACAAGCCTTGCACCCAGTGACTCTGGGAAGGCTCCGGACCCACCATGACCCTGAACTGGATAAGCGCTTACAGACAGAGTGAATAAATAGTTTGTACTAAATCACTACTAATATGTCATTTAAATTATATTAAGTTACAATTAATATATACTGAGTATACTTGTCATTAATTATTTTTGTCACTCTTCTACTAGAAGTGAAATATATTTCTCTGAGCTGTCAGCCTTAACTCGAAAACACATTAAAATTGGCTTAAATTTTTTTAATAAAAATATAAAATAAAAGTCACTAATAAAAAATGATGCAATAGCACAAAATATACCAATATATATTACAAATTACAATATATTTAAATGATAAGGATTTGACTCATACAACACTAAGCATATACATATATTTAAAGAGTATTTACAGAGTTGCAAAAAATAACATGACTTGTACACTCAGTTAAGTGCAACTTAATGTAATTTAAATTACATATTATTAATGCTTTAGTACAAATTAGTGGTTCCAAAATAGTACACTTTAAGTACACTCTTTTTACAAGGGATATCTTACTACAGAGAGTGAATCTCCAAATCAGAACAAAACACTTTGTAACTTCGTTTAATATTTGTTAAATTTGGACATAATCGCGAGTTGCTTAATACATTATGTGGAAGTGCATGATTAATGTACCAATAGAAATGGTCTGAAAGTGCTTGGAAAAACTATAATAACTTCAACTTCCATAGAAATTGAGAATGTTTTTCCTTCTTTTGTAAAGTTACCCTTTTCAAGATAGAAAGTTTAGTTTTGACAGCAAGTATATAAATGTAGCATATTCATTCAGTCATTTCAAAAACCATCTTCATGCAGGCGTTAAGTGAGGGACAAAAGACTTTCAGGCAGATATAATCACAGAAAGCTTGCTCCAGTTACTGACAGCTTGACAACAAGAACATCTCCAAGAACAGCACTACCATGGCTGGGTTCAGAGGCCTCAGTTGTATTCAGAAAGGTATTACTTCAATAGTCATCATTTACAAACTGTTGGTGTTCTCTGTCTTTTAGTGTACATTACTTGCACATCTTGGTATTGGTCACTGTATAGTGCTGAATATAGGAACACCATCATTTCAGTCTTCCTTAAGTTCCTTCAGAGCTCCATTGTCCTATAATCCACTTCAGTCCATCCGGGCTCACTTCACACTCACATATTCACTGCATGATAACCTGTGGCTCAATGTTGAACAGCAGATTATCATCGCCACGATGAACTTCCAGAAGAAGAGGCATGTCTTTTTGAAGTGCAGACTGTAACTCATCAGTGCTGGACAGTGGATGACCATTCAGTTTCACAATGATGTCACCTGCTTCCAGTCCACCCCTGAATAAAAAAAGAAAAGAATAAAGGCATGATAAAGAATCAGAAACTTCTTGTTTAACCAAGAATGTTACACGTACAGTTAGTTTGTCTTAATGAGTGCACACATGAATGACATGTAACAAATAGAAAATAGACTAAAATAAAAAAAAATGACAAACAAAGCAAATCTAAGAAATCCAGGTAAAAGGGGCAAACACTCGGAGTGTGTATATGTCTAGGATTAGAGCAGCATAAAAAACAGACTTATTTACAGTAGGGTATAAAAGAGTGTTGCTTAGCTAAATAGACTTACTTCTGTGCTGGAGAATCTGGAAAAACCTCATAAACCAATATTCCACTGCTGACATTCGGGAAATCTGAAGTGTGCTGTTTGAGCTCTTCGACCAAACTAAAGACAAATCAAACACAAAATATATGTTTAGACTTCCCCTGTATAATATGAAGAAATTCTGAAAATGCTCATGATTTCCCCATTATCCAAGTCAAAACAAGCTTCGTGTCCATGTATTGCTTCTATACATTAGCACAGGAGCAATGCTAACACTGCTAACAAAACTAAAAATTTAATAGTCACCTAAATCTTTTTGTCCTCTAAAATCACATCTAAAGTTTCAAGTTGGTGTAGACTGTGGTTTCATAGTAAAGCCTGATTTATTGTGAACTATAAAAATGACCTAATTTCAATGTAAACAAAATTTTACCATGTAGTGGAATGCTGCAGCAGCCTCTCAGTACCACAGATTTTAACCAGTTTTGATTCCCCTTTAAGTGTACACACATCACACTGACGTTTTGGATGCTAGACTACAATTGTGATAGGCTATTTGTTATTTCACCTCTGTGGCATAAAATGGCTGTCCCCAACATTCAGTCACACAGTCAAGTTTGTTGATTTTTATGGTTTACAGGGAGTTATAGTAGGCCTTTCCTTATGACCTGAACATGGAATGAGTTGGTTCAGAGAAGAGTTGGTTCAGTGGCTTGCAAAAGTATGCATCTTGACCCTTTTCACATTTTATCACCTTACAACCACAAACCTAAATGTATTTTAGGTTTTAAGTGATAGACCAACACAAAGTAGCACATAATTGTGAAGTGGAACAAAAATGATACATGATTTTCAAAATTTTAATCAAATAAAAATCTGAAAAGGGTGACGTTCAAAAGTATTCAGCCCATTTATATCAATACTTTCACTGCTTTTTTGCCCATTCTTCTTTGCAAAATAGCTCAGCCAGGTCTTTTCTGTTGTAAGTATATACTTCCCCTTACCTGTATGTATTTTTTAACATTTTTAATTATATATTTGCACCTTTATATTCATTTCTTTTTAGTTAATACATTTATCAAGAGAAGATTTCACTTACTCTTCTGTGAGGGTCACCATTCTGATGCCAATGAACCTTTTCTTTGAGGCTTCTACATCTGAAAAAATGGTTATTAATTACCTTATGTAACATAAAAGGTAACCAAACACCGAAGATAATATCAGCTCAAATGTTTGGAATACATTTATGACTGGAATTTGTGGGCACAATTGTGGAATTCAAATTCCATTTAATTCCATTGTAGTGTAGTAAAAATGAGATAACGGAGAAGAGGATAATTATTAAGCCCAAAAAAATTAATAGATCATGAGTTAATTCAGAGTAATGCCTTTATATCTATATGTAGATGTTTGTCTTAATGTAATGGCAAACAATAGCTGATAGGGCATAATCTAATATTAATTCAAGAAGAATAATTGGATGAGCAGATGCTTAACTTTTGAACATACAGAATTAAATCCATGAACTGTAAGATAAGTAGATAACAAATGTATCAGCAAGGAGATTATATATTAATTTAGAAAATATTTAATTTTACAGTTTAAAGTTCACCATAT
The DNA here is from genome assembly GCF_029633855.1 of Hoplias malabaricus. NCBI lineage: Eukaryota > Metazoa > Chordata > Actinopteri > Characiformes > Erythrinidae > Hoplias > Hoplias malabaricus. Next base: position 37,798,461 of record NC_089807.1, on the reverse strand, counting down.
CAGCTCCAAACAGATAATATTGTTGTGATTTACCTCATACACCACACATGCAGGAAAACATACTGCACATTACATCTTGAAATAAGTGGTGCTTACATTTTTAATGCAAAAAGTTCAGTCACCAGGGTATAAACCTGGACACTCAGGACTATTTCCGTTTTTAATTTCTCCCTGTGACTTTCTGTGGCTCCGTAATGTGCTTCTAATGAATGACTAAGGAAATGAAATAAGGAAATTAAGAATAATATGTAATATATTGTCTGAGCTGTCTCACCTGAGTCAGATACCACAGGCTGAGACTGCATGTAGTGCGTCCTGACTAGTCTGTGTTTAACTGCAACCAAAGTAAATGAAATACATATTAATACCTATGCCAAAAACCTTATGCAGTTACAATATCAATGTGTGTAACTGGCCTAGTACACGTAGTCTCGTTGTTTCACCAAAATGGACATTATATTAAAGTTCTTACCTTTTTTCTGTTTGTCCTGTGACTCATTTAGAAATCGATTGATACGGTCTGACGGAATAGCAAATGAGATCCCAGCTGTCACCTTCAGTGTGTTTATCCCAATCACCTCTCCATCCTGAGGCAAAAAAGATTAACATTTTATCTAATGTTATCTTCTGTAAATTGATACTAGAACAGAATGAGCAAACTGATATTTGGCCAGTACTCACAAGGTTAACGAGTGGACCCCCTGAATTACCATACTATGTCCAGACGGTGGTGTGGTGCAGGTGGAGAGAAAGTACATTGTAAGCACATTATATGTAATTTGACATACATATTAATAGAATACTTTAAGGTAATGTTTCTTTCTCCATTCTCTGGCAGTAGCATGTCAAAATAATGGCTGTTAATAGATTACTTTTTCTTCAGATTATTGACAAAATATTGACTTAGAATCAAAATAATACTTTACTGAATTCATAAAGCTACACTTTATTACATATGTTCAAAATATTTATCAAAATGTTTTATATTTGCCGTTTGATTTGTTTTAAAACAAATTGGAAAAAAAACATTATTTATTGTGCAAAAAATATAAGTCAAGTCTGTGACTTATTGTTGCCAGAAACAGAGATATATAAACAGATGATTCACTCCCGACGAGCCACATCTGGAGTCTCACATTAATGATGGCATCAGTCTGGATGTAGTCCATGTCTGAGTCTTGGATGCCAAGCTCTTTCCCATCTCTCTGAGCCGTGCTGACGATGCCTGTGGTCACAGTGTTCTGCAGAGCAAACGGACTTCCGATGGCCACCACAAACTCTCCTGGACGAAGGTCAGCTGAGTGACCCATCGTCAACACTGGCAACTTTTTCTGACAAAAGAAATTGAAAAGGTGTTATTTACATATTAGTAACATAACATGTACTAAAAAATATCAATAATAAAGTCTTAATATTTATTAATTCAGTTTCTGTAACTGCTTCAATACCTAATTAATAAGCTTATGATTCAAGGAATTAACCAAGTGTACATATGTATCCTATCTTACTTCACTATTAGTACATTCAGAATGTTTTTCTTGATTAAAAGTAAAGAAAAAAAAAAAAAACAGGAAAATTTCACATAAAAATTTGAACAGAAAGGTGATTTGTGTAACAAAATGCTCTGTTTGGACGAGATCTTATATAAGGAACTAACCAGGCCTGTCAGTGGTTATGCTCCCACATAATGAGTTCCATACACAAGAGGAAATAAAATCCATCATCCTCAACCCAACACCACAGCATCCCCAGAGTTCTCACACCAGCAGCATATGTAGGACAACGCAAGAGGAAACAGCAGACAGCCATTTATGTGTACAAGTGGTCTAGACACAGCTAGGAGTGCGATGTAAACCAGCTTGTTGAATTTTAGAGATGGGTTAAGCTCACACAGACTTCAGTGCTTTAGTGTCTAGACTTGTAATCAGATGTTTTGACAACAGTGGAGTAATGTATATTACAGGTCCACTGAGATATACTAGTGGTCTATGGGGAAAGCTCATTAATGACTCTAATGCCTGGAAATGAGTCAGTGTTGGTCGGGAAAAATTCACAGCATCAGCAAACATGCCCTTGTTAGGAAGAGGTGACATAGACATTTCGGGCTGACACCAGGCTTCATTCCTTTAGGCTTCGTTCACACAGCAGCACAAAATAAATTTGTTTCTTAAACTGTGAGAGTGATTTTCCACACAGCAAATTCCAGCTGGGCAAATCTGATTAGCATGGCTCTGTTAACACATGGCATTAAAAAGAGTCTTGAATTTGGATGATAGCTACATATAATATTTAAAGCAGAAGTCAGTCTTTAATTCCTGCAAAACTTTTTACAAATATTAATGAAACGATTAATTATTATTTTTACAAATAATAACCTAAACTGTTTTTAGGTGTCAGAATAACATTTAAGCCTTTAGGTGTCAGCATACATGCTGTTTCATTATGTGCAGTAGAATCATTTTGGAAGATTTCTTTTATGTATAATAACAATATATAACTGGGCAGCACTGTGGTGCAGCAGGTAGTGTTACAGTCACAGAGCTCCAGGGACCTGGAGGTTGTGAGTTCAAGTCTTGCTCCGGGTGACTGTATGTGAGGAGTTTGATGTGTTCTCCCTGTGTCCGCGTGGGTTTCTTCCGGGTGCTCCGGTTTCCTCCCATGGCCCAAAAACACATGTTGGTAGGTGGATTGGGACTCATAAGTGTTCATAGGTGTGAGTGAAAGTGTGAGTGAATGTGTCGCCCTGTGAAGGACTGGCGCCCCCTCCAATGTGTGATACCGCCTTGCGCCCAGTGATTCCGGGTAGGCTCCGGACCCACCGCGACCCTGAACTGGATAAGCAGTTAAAGCCAATGAATGAATGAATGAATATCTAACTGTGTCTGTAGCTGAAACGTGTTGGAATCCAGCTCCATTGTTATAAATTTTGTTTATATCTGTGTATGAGTGTAAACAAAATGTGGATACAGCTTGGATAAGGAGTCTAACTTCTCTTGTACTCTGCCAATAACATTCAACACTGCTCCCAACTCTTACATTTGTGCATTTATTCAAACATAGGCAAATGTCTATGACTTTGCTTTAGTTATGGCTTCTGACCACAACAAATATAAATATGTACACTGAAGCTTAAAAGGACCATCAACTGCATGTACGCAGAAAGTCTACAGCAAACCTCTTAATCTTGACCCACATGCAGCGTATGGGCGAGTTGTAAGACTACGGTGACTGTGAATAAACTATTTATGATTCTTCTCACCTTTGCGTTGACTTTGATGGTGGCGATGTCAGATTTCCTGTCAATGTCTTTGATAGAGGCCTCATATGTTTGACCGTTGTGTAGCTGCACACGTAGCTGCTGTCTGCCTGTTACTGCTGCATTGCTGGTCACTACGTGAGCATTGGTCACAATCAGACCAGACTCCGTCATGATGTACCCAGAACCACTGGACAACGGCACATGGCGACCAAACAGAGGATGACTAGACAGAAACGTTGAAGAAACCGCTTCAGTACAATCAGATTTCTATTAGAGGTTTCACATTATGATTCTCATCATAATAGATATTTCTAAAAAATAATAATAAACAAATATATACAACAAATAGACTGAATGCGTGCTTTATCTGGCATGCTTTTCACAATCTTTTGAGCTAAACAGCTTTAATCTTTTTGATGGCAGTAATACTGTGAAATAAACAGAGCGCAAACTTGCCCAACAGTCCCAATTTTTGACATGGGAAGAATTTTTAAACTAACTAGGGACAAAATACTTGTAGCTTTGCTCAACCACAGACTCTGCCAAGGTCTAATAAGAAGCCATGTTTATCTCAACTTCATTTCTCAACCTCACAGTTCCAGGGAAAGTGTTTACCTGACAAAGAGCTCGATATGGACCACAGCAGGGGCAATTTTCTCCACCACATCAGCAATGAAGTTAAACTTGTACCTGGGGCTGTTGAGGTGTGTGGAACCTATACTAGCAGAAAGAAATATTCATGTTAATAACACAATAAACAAGACGCAAACATCACTAAGTGCGGGTGTTTATTAAATATTGTTTAAATATGATTTTATTTTTGTTAGTTTTTTTAAACTGTAGTTACTCCTGGACACAGAGGGAAATTGTACACTCAGAAGAAATAATGGTGATTCTTAGGAGAAAAAGTATGAGACTAAAAGGAGACATGGGAGACATAAAGGAGAGATGAAGGAGTGAGTAGGATTTAGTTCGTCTGGCAAATATGTGCACAGTTTATGCCTTTAGTGAGATCTCCACTAAAACTGAGCGGAGAGCTGTGAGATTACTGCCTACACTAAAGTCTCCTCTGTCTTTCCATCTGATCGCACTGTTGTCTCTAGTAGCAGATACAAGAAACAAATCCTCTCCACAGTTCTACTTTCTTCCCTTGAGGACAGAGTGCAACCTCTCATGTGAAAGTCTGGCAAGCATCGCTAAAGTCTGGTGTATGTTTGTTGCTAAATGACACTGCGGGATGTTTTATATCCAAGGCGTGTCAGGTCCACATTGTTTCTCACAACACATCGAAGGCCACCCATGAGCTGGAACCAAACCTAATAGCACTATTCATGGACTGAGAACTTTGGTAGACTTTAATGATAATTCCTCCTAGATACATAAAGGAAGGTCAGTGAAGGATAATTTTGATGATTAGAGACAGTGTTAACCTTCCTGCGAGTGTAAATGAAGACTTAATTAAATGCTACAATAAGGGACCTGACAATTCGAGAATGTGTTAAACATTCCAGGAGGTGTGTGAACCAGTTCAGGGCACCTACCCGGAATCACTGGGCGCAAGGCAGGAACGTATCCTGAAGGGGGCGCCAATCCATCGCAGGGGGACACACACTCACACATTCACTCAGAGCTATGGACACTTTTGAGTAGCCAATCCACCTACCAACATGTGTTTTTTGGACCATGGGAGAAACCGGAGGACCAGAGGAAACCTGTGTGACAGTGTCACTACTTGTTGCACCACTGTGCCGCCATACTTTTTAAAACATTAACCAAAAGTACAAACTAATTAAATGTTTGCTGAGAAATTTCATGATGTCCTTACCCACCTGTGTCCTCCTTATCCCCAGCCTGTGTCCTCCTTATCCCCAGCCTGTGTCCTTCCCCTCCTTCCAGTATTTGTTTTTCCTTTATCTCCTAGCTCTCTGTCCCCTGTCTATTTCTTACTCTCATACAGATGCCGTTTCAAAGCTGCTGTCCTCCCGTTCCCCTGTTCTCTAACCGTGTTCTCCTACCCCCTAAATGAGTCTTCCTATCTGATGTGAACATCATGTTAACAGAAAGTGGCCCATGTGTAAACAATGCTCATTTAGCCACGTATCACAAAATAGATCTAACCCACTTCTGGCAAAAATATGTCTGTGCTTGCTGTGGCAAACTGGATAGGACCCAAAAAACATGTAAAAGCTGGCCCCGTTTTGGTGTTTACCCAAGTGCTCTCATTCCATGTGGCAACTGGACCAGGAAAATGGGGAACGTGGGCCAGACCAGGGCCTGAATAATTTTGTTATCTGACAAGGAGTTACTCTACATGAAAATGAGAAATGAAACCTATTGTATGAATATTTTAAAAAACAGCTTTTCCCTTTCTCACTCTCGGTGGCTGAGTCGTAACAGTGAAATTCCATATGGCTAGTGCATCCCTGGCCAATTTGATTTGGCAGTGTTTATGTTTGAGTCCAGTCTGTCATCTTTCTGTTACATTTTCTTCTTCTTGTACAGTCTGGAAACAATATTAACCTAAAACAAAATGAATCTGTCCACATTCCTAATCTGCATGTGACCTGGGCTGACCTCTGTTCACTAATCAGCCATAACATTAATACCGTCTCCTTGTTACTAAAATCACTGTCCATTCTCTCAGCGTCTGTGGTCTCTATGTCCTCGTGATCTCTTACCTGTCTTCGCCGGCGCGCACGGACCCTTGTGCGCCTGCGTCACGGCGCGTTTTCCGCTGTTGAGCGCTTTCCTGCTGGCCGCGCGCAGTCTGCACGGCGTGCTGTACGTCGAGCCGTCGCTGCCACAGACCGCGTGCTTGAGTTTACACACACACCGGCGTGTTCCCGACGAGCCACCGCACTGCAACCCGTCCCCGCAGCGCCGCTGCTGCTCGTCCCCGCAGCGCGCCCCCTCGCCCATCGGCCCGGCTCCGGACACGGGGTCGAGGTGGAAGAGGAGCAGGGAGTAAAAAAAGAAAGTGAAAAGGAAGAGGAGACGCATGGTGCCGTGGCCACTGCTCTGTGAAGTGTGTGAGATCAGCTCTGGAGTAACATCACTGAGCTGGAGTGTGGAGGGGGGGCATTAACATAGCAGCTGATTTATCACACACACACATCGAGAGAGAGAGTGCGTTTACAATCGATGTAATTCAGATCCAGTTGTGTTGACTTTAGAAAACAAGCTGCACTATGGCCTCCATTTCAAATACCAGGCGTTCAAACAATGGAAAGTATTCTTTCTCTCTTAGAGCTGGGCGGATCGATCCAAATATCGTTAATATCGATACCAACGCTGGTATTGGTATTGATCAATAATCGTGGAAAGTATTTCCCTCATTTAAAGTCTGTGGGTGTATGTCATTATTTTTGTGCCACCATTCTGCATGAGCGCGCGGATATTTTAAGCGAGCAAGGAGGTAAAAAAAACCCACTGAGGTCAGAGGTCAGAGACATCGCAAGCGCGGAAACCTTGCTCGCTCACAAATAGCCGGGCGCACGCAGAAACCTTCTTGCTCGCCGTGCGTGTGTGCACAATTGTGGCACAAAAATAATGCCATACAGGTGAGTCAGCGCAGAGCAGGCGCGCGCCCTCCTGTCTTTTGCTTCGGCACCAGTACGTGGTGAAGACTAGCGGTATCGGTATCAATATCGGCGATACTGGCCCTGTATTTACATGTATCTACATCTATACCAAAACTCCCGGTATCGCCCACCTCTACTCTCTCTCTCTCTCTTTATTTACACACACACACTCAGTTTAAATTCTTCTTTGGTTTATTTTCATTGCTCTATGGCGCTGTGCTTCAACTCATTCTTGATCCGGGAAACCTTCTCAGAAATCTGTGTATTTCCAAACAAATGATGGTTTGTTTTATGTTTTTCAGATTTACTGATTCAACCCCATTTCCAGAAAAGGGATGCGCCTCTTAACCATGACAGAGGTTGACTTGTGCATCTATCACTCATACAGTCAGGGTGGTCCCTTTTGTCTTTGACTCAGAGAACTCAGTGTCTTTTTTTCTCAAATACAATATGAATCATCGACCCACTGTCTTCCCCACCATCTGAGAGGAGCTTGGGACCCAGGAGCTTTTTTGCACATTCCTATGGGTTCTTCTTGCATAACAGATTTTAAACTGCATTTTTTTATGCAGTGATGGGCTGTGATAAGTGACAGCAGTTTTCTGCACTATCAATTTTTTTAGTTTACGGTAAAGGTATTCTTGCAGTGCCATCTGAGGGTTTGAAGGTAACGCTCATTTTACAGTGTAATTATTTCATATTATGGTGGTTTTTAAAAGGCCTACATTTATAGCAATGTGGGATTAGAAGAAAATGTTTTTTTTAACTGTTTTAAAGGTCTCTCATGATGTTTGGCACAAAATGCTGAGATATAACCCATCTTTGTTGCAAAGGCTGAGACTTGGTGGATACTGCTTTAACTTTTATTTTCACCTTGGTACAGCTGAAAGTTGGAAAAACCTTTGAATACTTTACCAATGTTTCACTCTTATTTTGCCCCTATAAACATCAAATTCATGTTTATATTTACAAAATGCAATCATGTTGGCCTGTGTCAACAAGGGATTATTTATTTATTTATGTCAGTTAAACAAAGGTTCGTGAGATAGAACAAATTAAAGACTTTTATTTTTAAAGTCCGTTATTTGTGGACGGATGGATACGTTGGTGGGGGGCGGAGGTGGGACTAGATGAATGTGGAGTGGCCGTGATGAGGCTCAAGCGTCCACAGTATTATGATTTGAAAGCTGAAGTGCGCCATCTAGTGTCAGATACAATGCTTTAACCTAAAGAATGCAAGAGGTCACCCAAGAGTCAAATGTATACTATTTCTTCTGATACGTACTTTTTCCTTGATATTTATTCATGTGTACAGGCCAGCAACTTACAAAACCTCTGAAGCAAGGCTATTTGACATAATTTATTTTACAGTTTAACATGATTACAGCGAGTTGTAATAATTGTTAGCTAGGTTAGAATAGCCATCTGGCACAAATAGCCATGTTTACATTGACTTCACTGAATTGAATTTCCCAGCTTGGCATGTCAGAATTCCTAGTTTCTTTAGTTAATTTATTTTCTTCTTTTTTGTTTGGTTGCGGGCAGGGGCGCATAATCCTAAACAATGGCTGTGTTAGCTACATGAGCTACATGTACATGAGCTATAAACCTCAGACAGGAAAATTAAATTTTATTTATATTTGATCACATATGACTAGGCATTTGATTAAATAATAGTGCCATACAACAATGCTAATAGCACTTTTCCTCAGGCATATTGCAGGATGCAGAGCCTCAGATTCTACACTCAGTTTTCTCTCTAGCAGCAATGATGTGTTGAATGTAACACCAGGATAATGTGTGTGTGTATGTTTTCTTTAGTAAATTTGAGTCCAGGCTAGGAACTCTCTGAAGGACTTTAAAGCATTTAATGGAGCAGACACTACATTTGACCTTGTGTCCTGAAATATCCATGTCATGCAAAGCAAACAAGTTCGTACAAGGATATAGTAATTTTCGGCCAGTACTCACATTAAATATTTATCATGGACATATGTGCCCCTGCAAATATATAAATATACATAAAAATTACAACTACAATCCAAAACCCACAAGGACCCTCAGGAAACAAATGTCAAAGATATTAAAACATTTATTCTCAGATCAACATGTCCTTAAAATAGGCTTAGAAAACAACAGAGTTACCGTCATAGCAATCTGACTTCTAGTCTTTTCAGTGTCATAAAAAAATAAGTTTACCTAACACTCAGTTACACACATACATTAAAACGGAAATGTACAAAAATAAAGCCAGCTTCAGTCAATAAAGGCACAAAGTTGTTACAAGCAGCTGAACCGAAATAAAGTGGAGCTCTGTAAATTTAACATGGATGTTAAGAAGTCCAGCACCATTGTTAATTTTTTGGCAAGAAGTGTCAGTAACAGTTACAACACTCAATGTTTTGCCCTTAAAAAAATATAACTCCAAAGTCAGTTTCAAGCCAGAGCTCTCAGTTGGAACCAGTTAAATGAAAAACCTATGGCCTTGACTATGACTGCTTCAGCTCATGTTACATAGCCCTATTTACATGCATACACCATTCTATAGCCTGTTTAAGGTAGGCTCAGTTCAACTGGGCCAAATTGCGAGTTTAATATTATTTTCAACTGCATTTAAAGTCTATTTTAAAGACCGAATAAACTGGTACTCTAGTAACAGTCATTTCAGAGTTTGTAAGCATCGCATGACTTTGGATGAGCTGTAAATGTGTTTTTTCCCAAGATGAGTTGGGGACCAGTCATGGGTGAGATTATGCATGTAAGTTTGTAAAAACAAAAAAGTCCCCATTTTTATTCTTCATCCGTCCATCAGCAGTTGCAGGCCCATTTCTCCTGCTTTTTTCTCTCTGCTCTTGATTTTGAGGGGAGTTTAAAGCTTCCAGCCACTGAAGCTCCTTTTCTTCTCAAGCCTCTCTGGTTCTTCAGCAGGTGGGCCAGACTCATGAATATGGCGTCCACTTGTGGTTTACTGTCTCCTTTGGCTGAGCAGAGATAGAAGGACATTCCGTGGACATCGGCTAAGTGGCTGGCCTGCTCCAGAGTAATAGAGGATCCTGAAGAAGCAGACAAGTCAGCCTTGTTACCGACAAGTATGCGAGGCACTTCGTATCCAAGTGAGTTCTGTCGACACTCCTCCATCCACACGGGCAGGCTGCAGAATGTGGCAGTGTTAGTGACGTCATACACAAAGATGATGGCATGAACATCACGATAGTAGTGCTGCACCATGCTCTTACGAAAACGCTCCTGACCCGCAGTGTCCCATAATTGCAACTGGAGACAGAGAGAAAGGAAATTAAGGACATCATTAGCTTCATGATCACGTCCTGATATACTTATTTACTTATTGTGTTTTTATGAAAAAAGAAATAACTGACATTTTTGTTTAAACAATCATAAAATCTACATTAAATATGCTGGAGAAAAACATTATATAAGAAATATTGCAAACATTATTTTCAGAGCAAAATTCCTCTGATATTGTAATATATTTAACATCTCACTGTCCTTCAGCTAATCAGTTTGAAAATATCAAGCCTATATATGTATTACTGCTAAATCAGCTTGCATGACCACTCACACACTGCAGTCAAAATCTCAGGGAAAAGAAACAGAGAATGTTCCGGCAAAGGTGTACAGCTATGTAAAAGAAAGGCGCACATTGTTCAAAACTGTGTAAGGAAGTTTATTTATTTATTTATTTATTTATTTTGTACAAGGCAACCGATTCAACGACAGACATGTTTTCAACACCACGAAAAGATTCATTTCCTCTTTTAAAAGGCCATAAAACTCCCTCAAAATTTATATAAGATTCATTTCTCTCTTACTGCACCATTAAATATGCATTGGAAAATCCTAAACAAACCCTGAACTTCATTCTCTTGGCCAGCATGAAAATAAGTGTCTGCCAGCAGTTTGATTAGGATAGTTTTTAATCAGTGTATTCATGAGGCTTGATGTAGATGCAGGTAATAGGAAAATCGTTATGCAATAAAATTTCCACTTATCCATCACCCATTCCTCTCATTCAAGTATTGCACACCCCTGTTTCAAAATTCTTCTGATTGACTAAGCAGAGATGTGAAGTAATTTGATCCATTAATTAAGTTGCTGAAAAGGTAAAATGAGGCAAAATATAATAACAAAATATTAGAGAAATAAAGTATTATGTCTAGATCCCTTTAAGAATAGTTTACCATTATCAACTTTAAAACTATTTGTAGATTGATTGGAATAGTACATATAATGTAGGCTATGAATTTGTAATTTCTTTCCAATAAACCACTTCACATTAATCCACCTACCTGAATACTGAATACATTTGTTTGCGTTTCAATTACAAAATATCACCCTGAATTAGAAGCCATTTTAGAAAAGTAAAAAATGTCTGAAATCCACACTCCCAGCCTATTAACCACACCACTTTCTTATGCAGTCTGCAAAACCTTTTTAAGTTGTCTTGGTCCATTCATTCATTCTTTATTAGGTCATTATTAGAGATGTATTATGACGTCCTGCTGGTGAAATATATTCATATTATACAGAGGCAACAAGTAAATAATTTGTGAAAATTACTTAATTATGCGTGGGAACAACTTAGGCGTTGGAATAAAAATAATCTTGTATTCTTAAACTGTTATTACGTGAGAATTAAGGAATGCTAATAACTTAAGGCATGATAATCAATGAATGAAAAAAGACGTAACAATGCATGGAATAATTAAATAAAAATTGATAATGCGTTGAAACCAGTAAACAAGGGACGTTCCTGGACGTTCAAAATAGGTCTAAAAGTAGTCTGTCCGTCAAGGACATATTTTAAACGTCAATGGACGTCCAAATTCCATCTTAATAAGTTAGTTAAGTGGTGACCAATCGATGTGGACGTCCAAAATGCGTTTTAGACAAGTAATTTATTTCGGGACCAATTAATAACGTCAATTGACGTCCAAAATACGTCTAATAGTCGTCTTTTCAATGTCTGTGTTTGGACGTCTTTTCAACTTTCATTTTCAACCTTAAGAGAACGTTGATTAGACTGCAGTCATTACGTTATTTCAACTTTGAATCAACTCAAACAAATGTTTACTGGGAATCCTCTTAATAAGGTGTGAGGACTACACTACAACAATATAAATGTGTGATTTTTACCTTCAGCTTCTCTCCCTCCACGTCTACGACTCTCTCTCTAAAATCGACGCCGATGGTAGTCTCTGTTTTGCTGGGGAAGTTGCCAGTACACAAGCGGTAAGTTAGACAGGTTTTCCCCACTCCAGAGTCTCCGAGCACAATGACTTTAAGAGTACGACAACTAGAGAAGGCCATATTCATTGTGTCCTCTCCTCAGGAGGAAAAAACAGCACTGTTCATAGAGTCAGGAGACATAAAACCGGCTCCTCTCCTATTGCTGCCCGTCCACCGCTCTAACGGAGAACACGGAACGGCAGCGAGAGAATGAGGAAAGTACACTTCATGGTTTAATAATCAGTAGCACACACGCACACACAGCTTGGTGAATGTTGGCCCAGCCCACTAAAACACACGCACAGATGGAAAGTCCTGTTAATTTCCTACCTCAGCTGTTAATTGTGACTGAAGATTTTCTAGCCTTCTGTCATCAGCAGTACACCCAAAGTGTAAATCCATGTAAATTTCCTCAGGGTTGATCCTCTGACAATACAAAGTACAAACATTTCAAAGGCCAGGTTTTCTCTTGGCAGTCAGCTGAGTGACTGCTTTATTAAAACTGGTTGTATTTATTATTAGTGGCAAATATTTATCAAAGACAACTATTCTGCTACTTGTGTTTTTTTTGGAGAGAATTAGTATAATTGATCATTTTTAGCTTGACTTACTGTGAGGAGTTTGTGTTCTCCCCGTGTCCGCGTGGGTTTCCTCCGGCTTACACCCACAGTCCAAAAACACACGTTGGTAGGTTGATTGGCGATTCAAAAGTAACCGTAGGTGTGTGTGTGTGTGTGTTGCCCTCTGAAGGACTGGCGCCCCCTCCAGGGTGTATTCCCGCCTTGCGCCCAATGATTCCAGGTAGGCTCTGTACCCACCGTGACCCTGAATTGGATAAGGGCTACAGCTAATGGATGGATGGATAGTTTCACTTAAGTTTTTGTCTCCATACATCCAATTTTAATTACAGTAAATATTTGACAGATCATCCCGGGGTGAAGATGTGAAATGTATCTTGTGAACCAACCTCAGTAGAGTCCTCTTGTGGCTGCATAATTCAGCTATCGATAAATCGAAGCACAAACTTTACACACCCCATGGGTTTCGAGACAATTTATTGTATTGCTTTTTTGGAACCCCTTCTGTAACAAGAGGACAAATATGCACAGCTGGAAAATAAGACGTCCTGGATCAGAAACCACAAAATTACATTATTCTCTGATACATTTCTCTCTAGAGGCCAATGGGTAATGTAAGTGGTCTTTTTTGATGTTAAGACATACTATGTAAAACTTTTGAGATTATGAACATTTAAACAAGTACACAGCTGGAACACGGGCAAAGGAGCTATGTGCAAAGCTTGTCACATCCACATCACATTGCTAACTCAAAACCTAGGTGTTTCAACAAGATCTTGAAATATATGTGAAACATTTACAAACAAGCTTTTCACAATAGCTCAAACCGTATAAGAATTGTTTTTCGATTTAATATAGCAATACAAACTTTAAAAGTTCTAAATCTGTACAAAATCTTACATAGTACATCTTGAGGTTCTAAAAGGGCTCCTCTGTATCTGAAAGTCCTGCTAGAGCCTTTTCAGAACTTTTTTGTGGAAGAACCATTTAAACTTCAATTTAAAATTCAGACATCTCGCAAACTTCACCACCAAACAAATGGCAAAACAGTGTACAAACTACAAGGTACATAGACTGGTACCAAATGTTTGCTTTCTTAATTTGATATTTTATTACAAAAATCCATATCATACAACAAACTTATCATTTCACACTGTAACCAAATCAGGGGCGAGAGAGTGTGAAGGAGAGTGGCCAAAAGCAAGAGAGAATAGAGCAAAGATTTACCTGGACATTTAACTAAGGTCCTGATCACACTCTACCACAGATGCTTTTTCTACTTGTCTCACACCAGCAATGGGGAGCGAGTGCTGAGTGGGATGTCCCACGAGTGTTTATGGTGGAGAAGAGATGGCTCAGTGGTTTCCCAGCTTTGGGGACAAAGCACTCATGTGCTGCTCATAGTAACATTTCCCCTGTTCCAACACAACCAAGAAAGTATAGCTATTACACTGAGGAGTTGGACCAGAGCATATTTCACAAAGCACAATGTGGCCAGTTTTAAAATAACTTAAAATTGTATTTCTGCATAAAGTCATTGAGACTTTCAGAGTGGTTAAATATGAAATGTGAAATTCTAAAGAAATGTACAGTTTTATTGTTCACAGTGGTGGTGATTGGAACTAGATGTTCAAAATGTTTAATGCCTTTAAACGGTTCCTAAACAGAAAAAGTTACATGAATATACATGACTGTGCTTACAGTTGCTTTAACCTACACTTTTGGTGTAAAACACTTTAAAACATTCCTGGTGTATACACACATATAGGGCAATTTGAGGCCAAAATAAACAAAACCTAATGAACATATTTTCCACATTTACCACTCCTGGACATGTAAAATGACTGCATTTGCATTGTTGAGGTGTTGAGCCCTTCAGTCTCCTCAATGACCATTTCACCTAAAGCCACTCAGGATATGGTTTACATGTCAATGATTGCATTATGCAGAAAATTTGAAAAATTAAAAAAGGAGGAGCCTGTTCAATGAGAGGTCAAATCTTAATGGAGAATCCTCACTGAAACCTATTTTGGTCCTAAACGGACAGTACTTGGCAAAATGAACTCTAGGTCGGTTTCTAAACCCTGTTACTAGAGGCACTACACATTTTAGTGGTTTCCCTGCTTTAACACACCCACTGCAGCTGGGAAAGACTTATTCATCAACTTATTAGTAGAATCTGGTGCACTGGGTGAAGGGGCAGAATTAAACGTGTAGGTCAAGGTGCATTGAGGACCAGGGAAGAAAAAACACTTCCCTCTGTGTACTAGAGCAGGGAAAATATCAAAATACGCAGAACAATGGTACTCCAGAACTAGGGATTAGAATCCCTGCCCGAATTTCAAACCCAATTATAAATCAAATTACAATACTGGAATCTGAGATGGATCAGTCATTAAAAAGAGGCTTCTCCATGACCTTCTCATTACAAAACACCACTCTCCTCCCTTTCCTAAACCATCATCTACATCCCATATTTCCTGATCCCATTTCACACCAATAAACCCCATGCTCCAAACACTCCACAACTCGTTTTATGCTGTTTTTATTTCCCATATAAATTATTATTTTAAACAGAAGGGGTTGTAAGATGAGTTTGGTGGTTGTTGACTATCAGGCTTGCTTATTCTCTGCACAATTGTAGCTTGCTGCCTTCAGATACGTTTCAGAAGAGGGTGTTTGTGTGTTGCTAGAGAGTAGTCATCAGCAAGGTTTAAAAAAAAAAAAAAAAAGGGCCATTTTATTCTTCTTTTCCTCCCCCTACCCAGAATCTTCCTCTCAACAGACGCTATCCACGTCTCTCGGTCCTGATTGTTATTTCGGGCAGTGGGGGAGAACTCAGGAAGTTCAGCACAGAAACAAGTCGTCAAAAGCAACCGTCTCAAGTGTTTGAAAAATGGCACAGTTGCCCCACCTCCTGTTCCATCCCCTCCTCCCTCAGCCCTGTCCCCTCTCAGGTGTTCACATGTCATTAGCTAGTTCTTCCGTTTCCGTAGAGAGGTCTCCGTTGACAGCAATTTTCATGTTTTCCTCATAGCCTGGCGGCATGAAAGCCAGTGTGTACGGGTAGATCTTATGACACTCTGCTCGGTATGATTCGGCTGCCTCCGTGGCATCTCCAAGGCTTCCGTCATGCAGGTTTTCCAATACCTCTGTACAGATCTGAACAAAGGAAAAGCATTTAGTTGAAAGTTTATGAATAGTCAGAAGCCCATAGATGGAAGACTTCCTATGACAGGAAATAAAGGTGAAGGGCACTGCCAAGAATACACACTGACATATGGGGAAGTATATCTGAAAGTCACTAGAACATTATATTAACATGGAAAAAGTAATTGATCCTTCATTTTACCACATCACAGTAAATAAATAAATGAAAAAAGTCTGACAATGTAAACCATATTATTATTTGCCTGAACGCAGAGGCAGTTCAAATCTAAACATTTGTTAAATACAAAGCACCTCTGAATGTTCTAAACGTTTTATTAGCTATACCTATGCCAAGCCTGTACCTGAATGCTCCTGTTATTAAGTGATTCATCCAGTCCAGTAGCAAGATCCATTGCCTTTTTCTGTGTTGAAGGGTCTAAGTAGAACATGATTTTGGCAGCTGTAAGGAAAAATGGAGATAAAATACAGGTTAGATTCCCATATTTGGAGTCATATCCAATTATATTTGGTTTATTTTTGAGTGTATGCACCTGCTAATCGGTGAGGGATTGAGTCTGAGTGCTTGTTGAGAAAAGCCTGGTTGAAGCTCTTGGCATTGCTGTCACCAAACAACCGAGAGATTTCCTGTTTTAGGACCGTGCGGACAGGTTCCGCCAAGTCTTTAGCCTCCGATACTGTCAAACCATAGACAAAATCACATCACACGTGGTCACTATACAGACTGAGCTTAAATCAAAATATAGGAAGAAATCTGCAAAAATTATAAATCTGTTTGCAAAAGACCGTGGCTGGCAAAAAAAAAAAAACAGCCTCATCATCTGGCAGTTACCTCTTTTGAAAAAGCGCACGAGACATTGATGAAGCCAAGGGTGATCCGGGTCTATAGCATAGGCCCTCTTCACTGATTGCAGCATTAACAAGAACTTTTCTAAAAAGTAACGGAGAAAAGTTTTAGTAATTTTTAAAAAACTAATGGGCTCAAATTCTTGTCAACATTAGTTAATGTAGCCAGTCAGTTTCATAGAATAATACATTTCTATGCTGAAATGTTCACCTTTTCTGAAGTAGATCTCAAAGGCCAGGAGGTGAGTCTCTATCTTATTCTTCACAAGGTTTTTTAAAGGAATTAGGAACTTCACAGCCTCATCTAATGGGTTTTCCACCTGCAGAAAAATAAAAAAAAACATGAACTGTCGATTCAGCATTTCCATTTTGGCTACTAAATTGACTTAAAATACAGAAATAAATCAGAGTTTGTATTCTGTGTTGTTTTTAAAACCCATTCATACAGACCCAAGGCTTCATCAGACCTGAGGTCCATAACATTTTTTTCTGCTCAAGCCAACATGCACATAACAGGTTCAAATAAGCACCTTAGCTAGTTTTTCTGGTATGAGCTCCTCTTTGGGTCCCCCTATCTCCTCATCGTCATCCTCCTTCTTTTTCTTCTGATTCTTCAGCTGCTTCTCTTTCTCTGCATTCTTCTTTTCTTCCTCCAGTTGAGCCTTTTTCTGTGCTCGTCTCTGCTTATTCCGTAGTTTCTTTAGCTCTTTATCTGTCAGATTCCCTATGAGAACAAACATACATACCAAGAGCTTGACTTTGACTGTCCACAGTCACATTGACTGAAATGCACCTGAACATATGCATCTTACCGGTATCAGCTTGTAGCTCCTTGCTGTCATCAGTGAGTGGGTTGTCATGCAGGTTGAGGTAGATTTGGATGGCGGTGCTTGCAGCTTTGTAGTAGAATGGGTGCATGCGCAATACGTCCTCCAGCTTTAAAAGGTCTACATAGGAGCGAAGCGTCATCTTCCGCATGCAGTATGTGTGAAAGTCAAACTGATCATCTGTTATCTCCACGAAATGCTACAGAAGAAAATAGTTCATTTTAAGTACAGACAGTATTTAAAGGGCAGATTGAAATACAATGAATAAAGCAAGAAAAAGTTCAGAAAGCAAACAGCTGGGGTCTAGGGATCAGATATGCTCATGTCATTGTTCCTTTCTCAAAATATGAAGTGCACTTTTTGATGAGCTGAGGGCTGGGCAATTAATCGAAATCGACATTCGGGAACTTCTAATCGACATAATCTTGTCTATATTGATTATTTTTATTCTGTTATGTCCTCTCTGTGTGTTCATGTACCGTCCCTTTAAAATCACAGTGCCAACCTGAAGTCACGTGATTCTGCCCCTGATTCTGGTTTGGACGTGCTGTGTTTGACCATAATTAAGACGACACTAAACAAAAAGTAGTCAAATGTAAACGCTAAGAAAAAAACTACCAGAAACATTAGAAAAATATCCCATATTTACAGTACAAGCCTCGTTACTTAACTATAAGCGTCATAAATACAAAAACAAAATAATTGTTCATTAATTGTAATACAGGGTGGGCCATTTATATGGATGCACCTTAATAAAATAAGAATAGTTGGTGATATTAACTTCCTGTTTGTGGCACATTAGTGTATGGGAGGGGGGAAACTTTTCAAGATGGGTGGTGACCGTGGTGGCCATTTTGAATCCAACTCTTGTTTTTTCAATGGGAAGAGAGTCATGTGACACATCACATTTATTGGGAATTTCACAAGAAAAACAATGGTGTGCTTGGTTTTAACGTAACTGTACTAACATACCCCATATACCACACTATACCATCAAGATGTGCACCTGAAACTACGGATACTGGAAGCCTGTGCTAGCATTTCTCCTGTGGAGTTGCTATCAGTGTGTGAAGAGTGGGAGAAGAGGGATGCATTGACAATCCAACACAATGGGCAGCATTTTGAACACATTTTATAATTTTATAGTTATATTTTATAGTCAGAAACTTGGAAATAACTCATGAAAGAATAAAGTTACGTTAAAACCAAGCAAATTTTTTTTGTGAAATTCACAATAAATTTGATGTGTCACATGACCCTCTTCCCATTGAAAAAAAAAACCAAAAGTTGGATCCAAAATGGTCACCACCCATCATGAAAAGTTTCCCCCCCTCCCATATACTAATGTGCCACAAACAGGGAGTTAATATCACCAATCATTCCCATTTTTTTAAGGTGTATCCATATAAACGGCCCACCCTGTAGTGATAAGATATTACATTAATACATCGTGATATTGGTTTGGGCTCATATCGCCCAGCACTAGATGAGCTCTAAAAATACAAGACAGCACTCACCCTCTCAATCTCATGGCATTTTTTGAGTGCATCTCCATATTTCTTCATAGACTTATATGCCAGTGCACATTCTGTTTGAAACCACATACACTGCATCTCATTCAGGTTCTCTACTGCAGATGCACCCTCCTAAAGCACGGACAGAGCAGAAAAAGGTTAAACAAACATACACACACTTTGGTAACACAGCCAAATCTGTGGTTGCCAATTACTTATTTCTTACCCGTGTGAACTTGGAGCACATCTCCTCTGCCTCTTTTACTAGGCCTGCTTTGAGCAGATACTTGGCACATTTGGAGTTAATGAATCGATCAGCAGTGTCCAGTGCCTGAGCCTCATCCATCCATCGTGCTGCCTCCCTAATATTCCCAGAGTGCTATAGCCAAAAGAGGTGAGGATTTATGAGATAAATATAATAGAACACCGTGATACATATGCAGTACATGAAATATAACTGTACATAAAGACAGTATGTCACGTGCTACCATTTTTTAATGTATATAGTGCCTCCTTGATGCATATTAAATTAGCTCATAATGGTTTCATTTTGAAGGGCATAAAATGCACAAAAAAAAAGATATGTTTATTGCTTAAATTGGTTAAACATCTGTGCACAGAAAACATCCTTTTCATTCAAAATGTGAATGTTTGATACCTTATATATCTTGGCTTTCACTAGGAAGAGTTCGATGAGTGTTGGCGTGCTTTCTATTGCGGCATTGATGTATTCTAGAGCTAGGGTCTGCTGACCAATTTGATCATAATGTTGTGCCAGGAAATACTGAACCCATAGTAACGTTGTGGGGGGCTCCTCCTTCCCATCATCTAGGAGAGAGTGAAAAAAAAAGGGGAGGGGGTAATAAATAAAAAGTAGCAGAGCTTGAAGTAAGCAGACCAGCCAATCAGAAGAATACACACACACATATAAAAGAGTAATGGAAGTTCTTACCATTTTGATTGAACATTCTGCAGCTATTTAAAGATGTTTCATATCCTACAACTAAGTCTTCAATTATTGCCACCTGCCAATAAAAGAATAAGTGACATAATTTAAGAGTTATAACAGTTTATTGATTTGGGGTTTAGGGGTCACGTTAAAATGGTTGCTCACCTTGTCTTTGTCCTTGTAGAGGGGTTTAAGGGTAGTGAAGACTGGAGGGCAGCCTTTGCTGAAGTTCATTCTTAAGTACCTATCCAGACATTCCCGAAACTTCTCTCCTAAAATGAATAAATAAATGCATGAATAATGGAAAACATTGGAATCCCAGATGGCTGTCTCTGAGGATTTTGATTTGTTCTCTCTGTGTCCGTGTGGGTTTCCTTCAGCTGCTCTGGTTCCCTCCCAGAATTCAAAAACACAAATGTCAATAGTGTGCGCGTGAGTGAGTGTCCCCCTACGAAGGACTGGTGCCCCCTCCAGGATGTGTTTCCCAGCTTGCAACCAGTGATTCCATTTAGGCTCTGGACCAACCAGGACTCCGAACTGGTTAAGGATTACAGTCAATAAATGAATGTAATCCCAGGAAGATAACC
Source organism: Hoplias malabaricus (assembly GCF_029633855.1). Taxonomy (NCBI): domain Eukaryota; kingdom Metazoa; phylum Chordata; class Actinopteri; order Characiformes; family Erythrinidae; genus Hoplias; species Hoplias malabaricus. The sequence goes on along the minus strand of NC_089807.1, from coordinate 37,777,905 downwards.
CATTTTAATCATGCCATTGCTGATTCTAAGTTTGTAATATTAAGTAGCTCACAACTGACAACAGAAAAAAAAACACCACTGCCCTATAAAGGTGTTAGAGAACACAAATAAAATAATAATAAAATATTGATAATGTGACACACACACACGCAGATGATGGTTTAAAGAAAATTACTAACCAGACAGGAAATTGAGCGGTAGCCTGCGAGGCACCAGACCTTTTGGGTACTTAACCCAGGCCTCCTCGTAGATCTTCAGCATTTCTTCTGGCGTAGCTACAAATAAACAAACATGTGTCAGAGGCTGTACGTTCACCATGAATACAATACACTGATGTATAATCAGGAACTAATTATACATATAAGGGAAGTGACTCAATTATATAATTTGGGATTTTTGGAATTTCTTCAGATATAAATAATTTATAAATTAAGTTTTTTTTGGAGGTATTGTGCAAGAACATATTCCATTACTGTGCAAAGTGCCTCAAGTCATAATTGTGTAATTACAACCTAAAACAAAAATATTCTGAACCATGCCCAAGTAACAAAAACACAACGGAATTAAGGTGACATTTTCTGATGGAAGATGTCATGATGCTCTGAATCATCTAAACAATCGGAATCATATTGTTTTGTGAAGGCACAAATTTACATCTAATGTTTGCTAAGATTAGTGATATTAATGCAGTTACAATAAAGATAAGTGAGATTACCAGGCTTAAGTGCTTTCTCCAAACCGTGATAATAGGACCAGTTCTCCGGATTTCTCTCTTGTAGTCTCCTGTACACATCTGCAGCATCCTCATAGCGGCCCAGACACAGCAGGAGCTCTCCTAAACACACACACGTGTGCTTGTAAGTATTATATAATTCCTGAAAAAACAGTAAATGTACAAAGCCCCAAAAAACAAAGCCACAATATGTAGAAACTGCAATATACAAATAAGCCTCCTCACAAATCACAGTGGATATCTTTACCATGAGTTCCAGATAAGTGGCCATTGAATCAAACCGAACTAAAAGAATTTGGTAAAGAAAATGTCGGTAATTCTAACACAATCAGATTAATGCAGAATCCATGTATAATAATATAATGCAAAGCATATCACAATTGCTATATGCAGCAGTGTAACTGCAACTGTAGCATTTTGTGCAGCCCTTGAATGTTACTCCCTATGTCCCTATGCGTGAAGTCAGAAAAACTGTATATGTGCATGTACCTCTGGTCTCCTCGACTGCCAGCTTGTCACAGATCTGTTTCTCATAGGTAGTTAGATGCTCCAGTGCCTCTTTGAGAAGCCCTGCCTCCCTCAGCACCTGGTTCTGATACAGCAGCAACTCACTGTACTCGTAGTCCACTTTATCTGGGGATGTCTGCCATAAAAAAAAACACGCATGCAGACAAAAAGTGAGATATATAAATTTTCCCAAAATATATCTCACATTGGTTTGAATGCTCCAAAGGCTCTAGAACCATTTCCACCTCAGATACAACTGATGGAACTCACATTACCAGGTTTAGAAAACTGATATCCAGCCCTCAGGACTGGAAATATTAATTCTTGCTACAGACTGAATTAATTTTACCTGCTGTCATCAACTTCATTTAAGACATTACTATTAGAGTGGGAAAAATGTACACAGATTTGTTTTGTGAATGTGTTAATAGAACAGAACAAAGGACATTCATGGAATTGTTTACTTACATACCCCAAAGACAGAGACACACAAACAATTATAATTAAACACACAGGATAAGACATAAAATTGTCAATTGTCTATGTCAATCCATTAGAGCTTTACATAGGGCCCACCACACTCTTTTCCTACCTGCAGCCACCTTTACACTAAGGTTACTGTGGCAGTTTATGATCCGATCAGCAACCAGATATCCTTAACAACTACGGTTACTCATTGAGCCCAGCCCAAACCACCCACTGTATCACTAGCTCTTTACATGGGTCATCAGGTGGGCACCCCCTCTCATTGATATTTCGCTGAATTAAGCCAAAAACACCTCAAGTAGGCTCAAAAGTTAAGTCTGGAGTCCCAGACCCACCCCCTCCAAGCCAGCTTTACAGTCCAATCTTACCCTTTACCATAAACAACCTTAAATCCACACTGGCCTCCCTGGTGACTAAGGAGGTACCTAGCCCCACTGGCACCGTTAATGCATGCACAGTGCCACCAGTTTCATGTGAACTTTACGTGCTACATCACCAAAAATCACAATAGCATCTCTACAGTGCATTTCCCCAAGTAATCTGTGTTCTCCTTAACCACAACCAAAATAGTTATACAAATAAACTTACCATCAGGCAAACTAATGAATGTGATATAGAAAAAAAAGTGGCACAATTTATTTACATGATTTTATAATTTTATTTATGTGCTGCAACAATTCATTTTTTTAAATCAATGAAACCCCCTTTGCAATAAAACTTGAAGTTGGTCTTTTGGGTTTTTAATTATTTTAGTTACAATCTGTTAGTGTGATAAATTTTATTTTGCCATACATCCCTACATACACACATTTAACAGCAGATCATGAATAAAACAATATTAAAACACTTGTGTACTTATTCAATTAATGTGCCTAAATTACCTAAACAAATAAATAATTTTTCCAGGAGTCCACATATGAACATAAAGCACTTTTTGAACCCCACTGAGGCCAGTTCAGTATTCTGTGTTTTTATTTGCAAAGCCACAACTTCCTGTGAAAATGTGGAAATGCATTCTGGGACAAAGACAGGAAGAGGGTGTGTGATTGGTAGCAAAGCTTAGCCATGGCAACTTGGGGCAAGTGGCCATGGCAATGTGCATGTTATACACCACACAATACATGTTCTACCACACCCTTGACCTCTACTACCATTATCCCTCTTTTTTGGCCACATTCCAAAAACACATTCACTCGTTCCTTTGTTTTGCTTCTTACTCACTATCAGGAACACCTGAACAAACTCTTAACCACTCTAGCCCTCTATCTATCTATCTATAGACATCTTTTCATAAAGGGACCATTCCTGACCAGTAGGTCTGACCAGTGGACAGAAGTGACTTCAACCTAGTAGATACATGGCAGAGTGTGCATATCGTCAGGTGGTATAAAGGAGTGGGAGCAAGTAACCCATGTGCAACCAAGTTACCATGGTAATTATCAAGCAAATCTTTAAAATCATGTCAAATCTGAGGTCAAGCAAGGCGAGTCAAAACGTATACAATTCTGATAATCAACTCCAGTTTAGACAGTGGTCAATAAAACTCACATTTCTGCTTGGACTGTTAATTTATCTACAGTGCACTTGTCCCTTTCCCAACAAAACAGCCCCACAACATGACGTTGTCACCCTCATGCTTCACAGTTGGGATGATATTTTTCCATTAAAAGCTTAAACCTTCATATCTGCTGTGCAACAAATATGACCTAACTCAAACTCCGGCATGAAAACACAGACTGAAGTTTGCACATGATCACCAGGATAAGCTCCTTGCTTTTAGAGGAACTGTTTGACCATTAAGTTTAGTGCTAAACATGAAGCAGAAGCTTTGAAAAAGTAAGCTGAAACTATATCACTTGAGTTACAAGCATATTCAGACATAAGCTTGATGTTACTTTTTATTGATACTAGGTTTTGTCATTTTGAGGACACACTTTGCACATTCAAATACACAACGATTGTTGAATTTAATTTACATGAAAAATATCTTGTGTAAAAGTTCTGGAACTTATTATATATTTGTTGTCAGTATGATAAAACTGAAATTTTACAGAAAATGCAGTATTTAGTTCCCTACTAAACGAGTTAACTTATTCAATACGTATGACTGTACATGCTAACTAGTTCTCCCACTGTACATGATTAACAGTATTTACCTGTTGCGTTTTTCGGAACTCCTCAATAATCTTTGCTGCCATCTCATAATCCTCCAGTAGATGGTATGCAATGGCATAACCGATCCATGATGCCCGCTGAGCAGGCCTCAGCTGCAGCAGTTGGTACCGGGTCTCCTAAACACACACACAAAAATAAAATACATAAATATTATATCTCTACCTAAAACAATTACATTTATGACCAATTTCTTAGACTTTGATAAGTTTGGACTGCACTGCACATTGAACGCCACTGAAAAAACATTTTATTAGAGGATTAACATAAATGTGTGTCTGGGAAACTGTCATTAATCATTAAGGTGACACTTTTGTCCAAAGCAAATAACCTCAGTCGGGTTTTACATTAAAACCAGCATCATTTAACTCTGTAGCCTTAAGCTCTCTAATTAGAATTAGCAGCACAAAAGGTGTGCACCTCTCTCACCACACAGACACACACACACTCACCCTGTAGCCTTCTAGGTCCCGCATTTGAATCTGCAGCAGAGAGAGGTCTCTGAGGATCTGCAGGTTGTCTTTGTCCCATTTCAGAGCATTTCTGTAGCACTTAATGGCCTCGTCATACTTCTTATCCGAGCGCTGCAGCAGGCCGTACACGTGCCAGCCTGGGGACCCATGTTAAGGCTAAGCAAAAAACTACTCTGAGGCAAAGGGCTCAAACAAATCTTTATTCTACAATCTGACTGTTCCCTATCAGTCGATTCACTCGGTACAACACAAGCTGTATGGGATATTATGCCTCTTCCATATCTGGCTGAAGACACCTCTAATCACGCCTGTAAGGCAGATGACGCATAGTGACGAGGGTAGGTGGGCCCGCCCCTCACCTATAACCTCTGGACACTAGCGTCTCTCTTCAGTTCTTATGCTCTTCACCTCGCTAAGAACACCTTACACTTCTCTGCTAATCTAGCTATCTAGTTAGCTCTTTTCCTTAGCAAAGACACTACAAATAGCTTACTGTTCCAATAGGAAAGAACGGCAACAACCTCACGTTGGTGAGTCGTCTTTCCGCGGAGCGCTGTTTTGGAACGTCTTTTGCATTCTTTTCTTGAGCTCGCTTTGCCTAGTCTCGGTGCTAGCCCGTTTAGTTTTGCTAACGGCTATCTAAATGAGCTCGCAAGCAGCTACCCGCCATGGCAGGAAAGTCCTCAAGGGTGTGGGTTCGCTATTCATGAGAAGGACCTACATGATGCGTGCCCAGTTTGCCTGGGAATCGTTCATGCTAGGAGGGCCTTACTGCAGCCTGAGGCGTGCGAGTTCTGTCACCGGCTCAGACGTTCTACCCTGGAGCGCAGGGTGTCGTTTGTTGAAAAAATTCTCGGACAAGCAGCGTTGGACCGTGAGGATCCCCTGTTTTCCGAACAAGTTGAGCCTTCTCACTCGGACGCTGAAGAGGCTGAATCAGTGGGTGAGCCGTGTATTAATTGGGCTGAGCACATGGAGAGTCTGGGGGACGTGTGTGAAATGGGTTCGCAGTCACCTGCTCTCCTAATGAAGCCCCGGATCCCCGAGCCCGCAGCTGAACTAGAGGACGACGACCCTTTCGATCTCGGGTTAGATGAGCACGGTCTCTCCGAGGACGAGCAGGAGGACCTTCCGGCTCCTCTCGTTGCAGCGGCTTCGGGGGGGAAACAGGACGAGGCGGACACGTCCTTTATCTCCCTTTATCGCCGTGCTGCTCAGAAACTGGACGTCCAGTGGCCCGCTCCTCACACAACCAAAGCGGCTACGAGATTCTCTGGGTTTTTCCTTCCCCCGGTCCCGACAGCGGTGAAACACCGTCTCCCGCTGTTTCCGGACTTCATCGCCGAGCTAAAGTCCTCATGGGCTAAACCACTGTCGATCCGTACGGCGGTTCCGGGTTTCGCGCCATTTCTCGACATAGAGGGGGCGGAGGAGACAGGTCTGCTGAACCCCCCTCCCATGGAGCCGTCATTAGCAGCTTATCTCGCCCCATCACACAACCTAGGGGTAGCAGGACCAGCCGTGCTTCCCTCTAAGCCCTGCCGTTTTTCCTCCTCGCAGCTGGATAAAGTTTACCGCGCTCAGGCAGGCACAGCTAGGGCTATGAATTCGGTCACTCTTCTCCAAACATATCAGGCGATGTGTCTGGCCGAGCTCGGAGAGCAACTGCCGGCGGAGAGCCCGTTAACCGCCTTGCTTAACGAGGTCAGAATTGCCTCGGATTACATCCTGCGCATGTCCCGCTGTGCTGCACTGTCGCTGGGCAGAGGAATGGCGTCAACGAGGTGGCTCAGCGTCACTTGTGGCTGACTATGTCCGATATGTCGGAAAGAGACCGAGTGTCCTATTTGGACGAACCCGTTTCATCTGCAGGTTTGTTTGGTCACTCTCTCGAAGCCATTCAGGCTAAATTTGAGATCAGGAAAAAGCAGACAGAGGCACTGCGCTCTATTCTGCCAAGAAGGGAGGCTAAGCAGAAGCCAGCGTGGGTCGCTCATAAGCCTGCCACTCCATTTCTCGCTGTAAAGAGGTCTGCACTGGCAGTTCTTCCGGGGAACCCCCCTCCTAAGCAGCAACCACAAAAAACAGGCCCCGCGGCACTCCGCCTGGAGCAGGGGTCCTCCACCTGGACCTCTGAAGGATTCAGCGGTGAGGAGGAAGAAGCCTAATTCATCCTAACCTTCAGTTCAGTGTGGAAGAGGTCTCCGAGGCTCGGAGACACCGCAGCCTCTCCCCTCAGGCCCCTCAAGAGGCGCCACCCTTCTCCCGTACCGGGGCCCAGTCCAAAAAGGACACGTTCTACCCCAGTATTGTTCACAAAGCACCTGTTCTGCCCAGACACGTGTGCACAAACATCCCCTCAATTCTTTCCCAGTTCTCAGGGGTGGGTGGGTTTCCCACAGTGTTTACAAGCCCCCAGTTTGGGTGCAATAAAAGAGCATTATGTTCCTCGATGTGCCTTAATAAAGTCTCATTTTGTACATCAGGAAATAAAGGTGTCTGTTTCAAGCAAAACAATAAACGATCTGGCGTTAGTGAGCCTGAGGAAGCATTCTGTACGCTCCCCAGCTCAGCCACAGGAGGGCCTCATTTCCCCACAAATAGGCTGTTATCACGGCCGACTCGCAGCTCATGCAGCAGAGTGGCGCGCATGCGCAGTCTCTCCTTGGGTAGAAAGAACAGTGTGTGTAGGGTACCGTTTACAATTTCGAATTCCCCCTCCCCGCTTTTCCAGCGTGGTGTTCACCCGAGTATCGGGCAGTGCTGCAGCGGTCCTCAAGGAGGAGATAAGAAATCTCCTCAGCAAAGAGGCAATAAGAGTGGTGCCTCAAACCGAATCACGAAAGGGCTGGTACAGCCGTTACTTTGTTGTGCCGAAAAAGGACGGAGGGGCTCGTCCAATTTTGGATCTGAGAGTGCTAAACAAGCATTTGAGAGTTTTCACTTTCAAAATGCTAACTCTGCGCCAGTTCCTTCGCTCGATTGGCCCAGGGGACTGGTTCACGTCCATAGATCTCACAGACGCATATTTTCATATAGCAATCCATCCAGATCACAGAAAGTATCTGAGGTTTGCATTCGAGGGAGTGGCGTACGAGTGGCTCGTTCTCCCGTTCTGGCTTTCTCTAGCTCCTCGCACTTTTACGAAGTGTATGGAAGCAGCTCTCGCCCCGCTGCGGGGGCGAGGAGTGCGCGTGCTCGCGTATTTGGACGACCTCGCTATAATAGCACGGTCGAAAGTGAAAGCTCGGACAGATACAAACGCTGTGCTTTCTCATTTGAAGCAGCTGGGCTTATCGGTCAATTTAAAGAAGAGCTCTCTGATCCCCAGTCAGAAACTTTCTTTTCTGGGGTTAGAAATATGCTCGCTCTCCGGCCGAGCATGTCTGTCAGAGCGCAGAATATGTGCGCTTCGCGACGGCCTCGCTCAGTTTCAGCTGGGACACAAACTGCGCGTCCGCCAGTTTCTCCAGCTGTTGGGCCAGATGGCTTCTGCAATAGCGGTAGTTCCGCTAGGTTTACTTCTAATGCGGGCATTTCAGCGCTGGCTCTTATTCCATCGCTTGATTGCCTCGCGTCAATTGGGGAAAAGAATAGTTGTGACAAGAGCATGCATGACAGCGTTGTCCCCTTGGAGGGAGTCCCGCCTATTGTGTCAGGGCTCGCCGATAGGCAGAGTTCTGTTTCGCAAAGTGGTGTCGACGGACGCGTCCCTAACGGGTTGGGGGGCAGTGTGCAACCAGGTTGCGGTGAAGGGGGCGTGGTCTCTGGCTCAACGCTCACACCACATCAATTGCTTGGAGCTACTGGCGGTTCATCTAGCCTTAAAGCACTTTCTCCCCGTTCTGTGTGGGCAGCATGTCCTGGTCAGGACAGACAACACCACTGTGGTGTCTTATATAAACAGGCAAGGGGGGACACGTTCCCTTCCTCTGTTGAAGCTGTCCCAGACCCTTCTGTTGTGGAGCAGTCTCCACCTTCTGTCACTCAGGGCGACGCATATACCAGGTCACCTGAACCTGGGGGCAGACCTCCTCTCCAGAGGGGGCCCTTCAGCACGGGAATGGAGAATCAGTCCTCTGGTGACAATGCAGATATGGGATCGGTTTGGCAGGGCCAACGTAGATCTCTTCGCATCCAGAGAAAACGCGCATTGTCCTCTGTTTTTCTCTCTAACGGACCACAGCGCGCCCCTGGGAGTGGATGCGCTGGCACACCCGTGGCCCAACACTCTTCTCTATGCGTTTCCTCCAGTAGCTCTTATATTGCCAACACTGGAGAGGGTGCGCCAGGGAAACCTTTCCCTAATTCTGGTAGCCCCCTGCTGGCCATCGAAACCATGGTACGCAGAGATAATCAGTCTTCTTGCAGGGGACCCTTGGCCTCTCCCTCTTCACAAGAACCTCCTGTCTCAGGCAGGTGGAGAAATAGTTCACCCTCGACCGGAGTTGTGGTGTCTCCACGCTTACCCGCTGAAAGGTCAATGTTAATGGCTCGTGGCTTACCCTCCAATGTAGTTGCCACTATTCAGAGTGCAAGAGCAGCCTCTACAAGAGGTCTGTATGCATTTAAATGGCATGCATTTGAGCTTTGGTGTCAGGAGAGGGAATTGGTCCCTTTCCAATGTTCCATTGTTGATATTTTAACTTCAGGAGTTCAGGAGTTATTTGAACGAGGGCTCTCTTTTTCAACAATAAAAGTCTATCTGGCAGCTATATCAGCCTGTCATGAGGGCTTTGGTGGGTTGTCACCAGGAGCACACCCCCTAACCACACGTTTCATGAAGGGGGTGAGGCGCCTAAAGCCTGTATTTAGGCCCACTGTTCCTCCCTGGGACCTGTGTATGGTACTTGGTGCACTATGTGCACCTCCCTTTGAGCCACTGGAGTCTGTGGACATCAAGTTCGTTTCATATAAGACTGCTCTACTCCTAGCTTTAGCATCTGCAAAACGGGTGGGTGACCTCCACGCACTGTCAGTGCACCCTTCTTGTACCCAGTTTGCACCAGGGGACACTAAGGTGACTCTGTGTCCTAATGCAACATATGTGCCAAAGGTGTTGCCTATGTCTTATAGCTCACTGGCTTTTGAGTTAAATTCTTTCTCTCCTCCTCCATTTACATCTGAGGTGCAGCAAAGACTACACATGCTCTGCCCCGTGCGGGCACTGCGCACATACATTAATCGTACTCAGGATTTCCGTAGGTGTGACCAGCTTTTCGTCTGTTTTGCTAACCCAGTTCGTGGCAGGGCTTTGTCTAAACAACGTCTCTCTCACTGGGTTTTAGAAGCTATTTCTATAGCTTACAGCAGCAAAGGTATGGATTTACCAGAGGGGGTGAGGGCTCATTCCACAAGAGGAATAGCTACATCCTGGGCTCTTTTTAAGGGTGTCCCAGTTGGAGACATCTGTGCCGCTGCTAGCTGGGCATCACCTCATACATTTGTTCGTTTTTATCACCTGGATGTGCTGGCCCCTTCGGTAGCTCATGCTGTCCTTTCTATAGGGTCTAACATGCACTAGGCTGCTTTCTTGGTTCGGTGTCTGTTTCTCAGGGCGTGAATTTAGATCCCATTCAGCTTGTGTTGTACCGAGTGAATCGACTGATAGGGAACGTTAGGTTATGCATATAACCACTGTTCCCTGAAGAAGAGGAACGAGGTACAACACGGGCTGCCCCGTTTCACTATTAGCTCGGTGAAGATCAGCATCTTGAACTGAAGAGAGACGCTAGTGTCCAGAGGTTATAGTGAGGGGCGGGCCCACCTACCCTCGTCACTATGCGTCATCTGCCTTACAGGCGTGATTAGAGGTGTCTTCAGCCAGATATGGAAGAGGCATAATATCCCATACAGCTTGTGTTGTACCTCGTTCCTCTTCTTCAGGGAACAGTGGTTATATGCATAACCTAACGTTTCTGCATGTCTCACTGTTTCACACCGCAGCGAATAAACAAAACAATTTACACATGCCTACTTCAGCAGCACTAAAATTAGAATCAGAAGAAAAAAAAACACATTTCTCAAAATAACAACGACAAGAACTGCAGAGGGCATGCGAAGCAGAGCAAAAAAATTGAAGTGTTACAGCAGCGTACTGTGGGGGTGTGTTACTGGCTGGTGGTGTCAGTACAGATCAGTCAGGCTCAGGGCAAGTATTCTGGCCTGTTTCCACCATCTTCAGCAGCAGCATCAGAGAAACACCTTTTTGCTGCTCTGCAGTAGAACACAAACAATAGCCTGAAACTTTATCTATACTTTAAATTGGACAGATGAGTTGTTAAATGACTTTTGTTTTAAACAATATCTTTTTAAAACAAATGATCTATACCCTGGATGATCTGTTTAAACAAATGTCTATTTCTTGCGGTACATTTATGTAAAGGTACATCTCCACAGATCAAACATAACATTATAATTACCTGCTGGTTTCTACATTCCTTGCCCATTTCATCAGCTCCACTTATCACAGAGGTGCCCTCTGAACTGGCATATTGCTGATGTGTACCAGTGCGACATTAGCTCATTTTTGTCTATGTAAATGTAAAAATCTTATCCACACATACACAACTATCCACAAGGGTTTACACATATAACATCAAAAGCAGGAATGTGTGCATATGTGCTTTAAGGATACAGACATGGCTCTTCAGGTCATTTCTGAGTCCTCGGCGGACAAGTTCATATGCTTCTTCTTTCTTCCCTAGGCAGTTCAGTGTAAGCCCTTTCATCGCCAGCGTCTCTGCAAAGGTCATTCAAGGTCAGACAAGATAACACCAGCAATATAAATTAACTAAACCAAATTTTAAAAGAAAATACATTTTTAAAAATGTTATTTTTAGATTTTTAATACAGTTATGTCTGTGTGTGTATATATGTGGTAATGCACTTAAGTAAAAAGTTGTAGCAGAAATAGTATCACCTTAACTTTGAAAAGATTAAACAAACACACTTTCTTACACAAGTGATCAAATCCATTGAAAATGACATGTGAACAGCAGCCATTTTATTCAGATCCAATGGCTTGAAAACAATAAATAAAAGTTTAAAAAAGTGACTCTGTTCATTAATTGCTTTCTGAAGCAGTGGTTTATAAATCAACAGAAAACTGCAGCTAATACATAAAGGGAATCTAATCTCATTAAATGAAATAATGCTGATCTACCAGGAAGCAAAAACATGCTTCTCTATTCATCTATTATTACTCTGCTGTTCGTTCAGTTATTATACAATGGACATTGTTGACTCTAACCAGAGCTCCTTTTCTTAAAAGTGCCCTGAAACTGTGCCAGCTATCCTGAAATGAAAGTTGACCATTTTGAATATTAAATTCAATTTCCATTACAATTATTGCTTAGTTTATTTTCTTGCACTGCCATAATAATGTCAGTATTCAGCTGCTTTTTGTCATGCTGACTGTGTATTTTATGTAACTGTGGCAAATTAAGGACAAGTAATGGTAAGAGCATCAAAATTACAGAAACAGAAATAGGTATACAGCAATATCTGTACATCTACTTCCCCAATACAGCAGTTATACACAAAAGAGTGAAAAATCATTTATTTATTTATGGTCAGCAAAGTCATCTGGCATGGTCAGTTATCAAGATCTTCTTGTAAAAATATATTTCAGTGCAAAGTCTACACCACCACAAACAACTGCCCTCTCTATCTGAATATCGAAATTATTCAAAAAAGCAATTATTATACATTCATTCATTTTCTGCAACAGCTTATTGAGTTCAGGGTCCAGAGCCTACCCACAATCACTGGGTGGGAACACATCCTGAAGGGGGCACCAGTCCTTTGCTGCACAACACACACTAACATATTGACTCACACACTCATAACTATGGACGCTTTTAGAGTCACCAATCCACCTACCAATGTGTGTTTTTGGACCATGGAAAGAAACTGAAGCACCCGGAGGAAACCCACGTGGACATAGGGAGAACACACGAAAGTCCTCACAGACAGTCACCCTGAACCGGGCCTCAAACCCACAACCCCAGGACCCTGCAGCTGTGTGACAGCGACACTACCTAATGTGCCACAGTGCCGCACAGCAATTATTATAATATAATAAATGAAATGTAGTATACAGCCATATACAACACAACTGAACCCAAAAGAAGCCATAAGAATGAAGAATGTACTAGTCTATGTTTAAAGTAATAAATATGTAATAAATAATTTATTCTTTTTTTTTTAACTAATTAAAAGTTTGTTCATGCTGATTATTAGGTGAATGTTGAGTAAATATGTCTTAACATAGGCCTATAGAGTATTTTATTACAGGTAACAGCGGTTAACATCTCCCAGTTACTACTGTAAAATGTATTCCTTATATATTAGATTAATTCTTTTTGTCCATTTGATGATGGGATGCCATTAATCTGGAGAACTTCTACAACAAATCTATATCAGTCTTTTACTTAACATGTGGAAACAGTTGTACAGTGCTCTAGAGGTGCTAACTATCCTCAAATGCATATTATGAAACATCAAAATAACACATTATGTCTAATAGTCAGTGGGAAAAACCCTGTGTCTTACCTCCATGCTCAGCAAACTTGGGGTTGGACAAAATTTGTTTGCAGAATTTCAGCCCATTTCTGTACTGCTTGTGCTCATAGCATCTCTAAAATTAGAACAAAATAAATAATGCTTGGTTAGATATAGCATCAACATATTAAAATATAGACTTGCCCTGAAATTTCAGCCATATATTTTAGCCAGAAATCAGGCTAACATTTGTGACTGAGAATAATGAAAATTAAATAGGCCTACAAAGAGGTGTCAAAAAAATACTTTGACAATCATTGAATGTAATGAAAATGATGACTAGTAAATAAAGTAATATGTTCATTTCACACTCTTGCACAGGTAAATACAGACACAAGTAAATAGTTTGAGAAGCAGCAGAGTAAAAATTTAGAATATGTAATTTTTGCTGATGAATTAAAAGGACATAATATTATTAATATTATACAAAATATATAGTTTGAGATGATGAACACGTGGCCCCATGGCTACCAGACCATGGAACATTACAAGGCAAAAGTGAAAGAACACAAATGCCACCCCAGTACTGCAATTAAACTGCTATGTTGCAATATTCTTTGTAGTGAAATGAAAAAATGATGGGGGAGGGGGGGAGAGAGAAAAAAAAAAGTTACGCCAATGGCTCAAGGCAAGTATGCATCATTTGTATTTATTATCCTGAGTAATATCAGTGTAAAACCACAATGACTAAATTAATTTAACTAAAATATGTGAATCATTTATCTATAAATTTACAGAAAAACTCCTTTGAAACAAATTTGTTAGGAAGCTCACAGCACACAATAAAAATAATTAAATTTTTTTTAAATATAAAGTATTACAAATTATTTTTCACAAAATATGAGAAACATATATAAAATGTTAGATATTTTAGGGTATCAAATCAACAGAACTTCAACAATCAACGTCAGGCATTATGCTTCTCTTACAATAAAAAGCTAACGTGTGCTAGTGTAACAGTTTATTAATCATGAAATTTTAAAATTCAACTAATACTACTCAAAAATGTAAACCTGCAGCTCGTATGCTCGTAACGCAGACAATACATCATCTACCATTTTTTTCTGATCACTTTGGCAAGTGGCACAATCATATTCAATCAGATAACATCATCCTAAACACTTCACAGTGGTTACACCAAATTCATGAAATAGTGCATTTATCAAAATGTATAACTTGAACATGTCAGCTGTCTAGTTCCTATGACCACCACTGTAAACATCTCTGACTTTCTCTAGGATTGAGCATTCAAAAATGAAGTGAACCATCAGTGTATTGCTTGGTTGGATATCCATGCCTACTATTATTATTCATTCATTATCTGTAACCCTTATCCAGTTCAGGGTTGCGGTGGGTCCAGAGCCTACCCAGAATCGTTGGCGCAAGGTAGGAACACACCCTGGAGGGGGCGCCAGTCCTTCACAGGGCGACACACACTTAACATTATTATTGTTCGTACTAATTAAAAATAACAGCCTACAATTTTGTATATGTATTATAAATGTAAATATTAATTATTACATTTAATAATAAAAAATAAAAACCCTTGTTCAAAAAGTGAGGGAGGTTTAGAGATTTCATTCAGAAAAATATGAACGAACAGAATACATGAATAATCGCTATGAGATTCGCACATGCAAATACAATAGACGACCCTTTCCTAAAAATGAAAATTATGGTTTTTTTCCCATAAAACAATTCAACCAACCAGGAGTTTTAGCCACTGAAGATAGAGCCATATCCTGCTAGCGGGCCCCAATCAACTAGAGAGCCGTAATGTTATAGAGAAACTCTACATTAAAACACAGCAACAAAACGTCACACTGGCTTGAATGAACTGAAAGAAACTGAAAGTGAATAAACTGGAAGACGAATAATTATCGTTTGCTTTGAAAATTAAGTGATATGGGCCATCTAATGCCTACTATACAACTAAAACAATGTTACGCTAGCAGTGCGCCTAACGTTTCTGTACTAGCGATAGCTAGCATTAACCAATACACCCAGACAACAAGAGCACACACTAAAATAAAAACGTCGACTTTAAACATTCAGGTTTTGATTTCATTTATTTGTCTCTGAGCTAAGAAAAATGAGTGAGCAGCGACCTGTGCGAGGGCACTTTATTACTTGGAGGATTGTTTAGGTTTAGCCATTTTAGCCGACTTGGTAGCTAAGCATAAGCAATATCCATATCTTTCAATCGGTCAAAGATTAATTACATCAAAATAAAACTAATTCCAGAGCAGTACTGTGAGAAGATCGAGGTTTAATCTAGCTACGACATAAGGACAACGTTGAATTGTGGCTCTGAATTCATTAGCTACTTATCCGTATTTTGCTGTCCACCTTAAACTGTGCACTAACGCTGCTGAAGCTAATTTTAAGGTGGAACCGTTGGCTAGCTGAGCAACATTAAACAAGGGATGTGACAAAGGCCGTGTTCATTCGTATAAAACATGCAAATAATATATGCACCTGAAATATATAGAATATGAATGATGAATATACAGTCTGCAGAAGTAAATAATGGTGAGTAAAGATATAAACTGCGGAGTGGTTTTGCTTTAACAATAACCGTGAGGCTAACCTCCATTTGACAGGACGCACATCTCGGCCAGGGATTTGTGTTTATCTGCATTCAGCAGCAAGGCCGCTGGCTTTTTGTTAACTCCACTAACAGTAGCGCAGCGGTGGTGCCTCCTACAGTAAAACGGTAAACGGAGATCAGTCTGTAAACGTGAGACATTATTAGATCCCAGTCGGCTTCAGGAATAAAACAGAAAAGCTCACCAGGATCCTCTTGAAGAGAGCATTTTCTTTAGGCGGTAGGGTGACTGTCGGCATCGTTTTCCTCTTCTTCAGCACATGTGAGACGAGCGCGTGTGTGTTTAGGTCTCGGCTCCCCGGCTTTGCCCCTGATTCTTCGATATCCTCGCTCTCAACTCCCCTCGGTTTTTTTTGTTGATTTTTTTTTTCACTCCTCTCCCTTTTCGGACTCTCCCTCCTCCCTCACGTGGTGACAGAAAAGCCCCCTTCTTCTTATCCCAAAATGGCCGATGTACTTCTCCTCCGGGTCAAGTTGCAAGTTGACAGCTCTCTCTCTCTCTCTCTCTCTCTCTCTCTCTCTCTCTCTCTCTCTCTCTCTCTCTCTCTCGCTCTCGTTTTTTTTTCAGTTCAATTCAGCAATTCAATTGGCTTTATTAGCATGACTGTTTCAGTAACACTGTTGCCAAAGCACATAAACAAACTTAAACCGAACATAAATTCTTTATAAATTTTGAAAAAAAAAAAAAATTGGCCTAATATTTAAGCAAATAACCATTAATTAATATAAAAACATATAAAAAATACATTATATAGATAAAATTAATAACAACAACAATAATAATGACAATCAGGCAATTTATCAATTTAAGAAAAAATATCAAATATTACTGAATAAACAGAATAAGATATTCATTAAGTGTTGCAAAGTAATAAGATATATAATATTCAATAAGAGTTTACATTCTTATTTATAGTGTTTGGGGTGGGGGATTAGTAGTGGGTGTTGGTGGAGTGTGTGGGGGGTTATTAGTCTGTGTGTATGGGGAGGGGGTATTACTGTGTGGGTGTGGGGGTAGTGAATGATGAGTGGTGCACACTGCCACTTTCAGGCGGTGGCATGTTGTCACATATTTGGCGGCGAGAGGCGCTGCCCCCCCCCCTCTCTCTCTCTTTCTCTCTCTCTGTCTCTGTCTCTCTCTCTCATTCTCCCTCTGTTCTCTTCCACTGCCGGCAGATGGCGCACGACAACAATATTACTGTACACAAAAGGGGAAAAATGCTGCGTCCAAATCGCCACCCTACCATTTTCAGAAGTAGGCCTAAGCCAAATATCAAACACTAACATTCATTAGTGTAGTAGGCATACCAATGTAATACGTGGTTTAGAATACAGCCCAAAGCTTAATTCACACCCTCCTAGGTATGCACACATTTTTGCAGTCAGTAATGCTTGTTTATACGTACGTGTAATTTTCTATTCTATGTATTCTGGGGTGTTTTTATTTCTGAAAGAGCTACAAATGTTTATATATTTGTGGCATTTTATACTGGACACTAAATAAATGTTAACACGCTGTAGTGTGTTTTCTGTTGTGTGAGCTTGTACTTTATTGGAAATTAGTAATTCAATAACACTGGACAATATCAGGGCGGCACGGTGGCGCAGCAGGTAGTGTCGCAGTCACACAGCTCCAGAGACCTTCGATTCCCGCTCTGGGTGACTGTCTGTGAGGAGTTGGTGTGTTCTCCCCGTGTCCACGTGGGTTTCCTCCGTTTGCTCCGGTTTCCTCCCACAGTCCAAAAACACACGTTGTAGGTGGATTGGCGACTCGAAAGTGTCCGTAGGTGTGAGTGAATGTGTGTGTCTGTGTTGCCCTGTGAAGGACTGGCGCCCCCTCCAGGGTGTATTCCCGCCTTGCGCCCAATGATTCCAGGTAGGCTCTGGACCCCCCGCGACCCTAAATTGGATAAGCGGTTACAGATAATGGATGGATGGATGGATGGACAATATCAGTGGTCTACGCAGTAATTATTTATCATATGAAATATTAGGAATTATTAGATAATTATTACAATCGGTGGTACTGTTCTTCATAGTTGTTGTTAATTTAATTTGTAAACACACCTACTTACAAAATGTTTGAAAAGTTGGACTATATTAGAAACAAGTTTTAAATGTATTTGAAACAAAACTTGATTTTACATCGTATTTTAAAACCAGTTTTCCAAGCTTTCGAATGACAATGGCTCTTAAATTGACAGGGTATTGTGGAGAGGGTTACAGTAGATGTGGGAGTGTTTCTGCACCCGCTTCAGTTCATTTAAACTGTCGCTGTTGTGTGTCAGTGCAGCTCCCAGCGCCGTCCACACTGAAGCACAGCCAGCGGAACACCGGACTGAAATACGAGCTTATCCGGAGAAAAAAAGGTGAGGATACGAATTAAACTGCGGCCCTTTCTGCAGCCACGAATAGTGTAGCGTAGCTGTATATCTAAATATTTTGTGTTTTGAAAGAAAACTTCAAATTCAGGGCTGCGGTATAGCATTAGCTTACCGCGAGTAGAGTCTGGGACGATGCTGCAGCTTCATGTTGAAAATGTCCAATCCACCTTAAACGCTGCATCAGTTATATGCTACTTAAGGTGGAAAGTCATATACAACACGTTCGAAGCTGAGCTAACGTTTTTTAACCTATGGTGGACAATTGGCTTATATGCTTTCATTTAGTTTTTTTTCTCGCTTGTTGTTTGATTGCTTTTCTTATTAATGTGGTAAGATAGCTATAGCTGGCTAACATTATTGAAATGTTAAATACGCATACTCTATTTGCATTTTTGTCTAACGTTATTAAAAATATGGATTTTGTTTTCTTAACGGTGTTTGTCAATGACGAGTGATGTGTAAAGTGCATACGTTAGTTTTGCTATATTTTAAAATGAATATGTAACGTAAAATATTGAAGTGAAGTTAATGTTTATTTTATTGAACGTTGCGAGATTTACGGGAGCATTAATGATCATTCTGAAAACGGAAAGCTGCAGTATTTGTAAATTGCACATTTTAAACGTTTGTACGCATTTGTTTGTTTGTTATTTGTTTACGTTTATACTGTCATGTTTCAACAACATAAACTAGCTAATAAAATAACGGTCGTGTAACCAGCGCGATTAACGGTAACGTTAACGGTAGATGTGCGAGCGCAGCCAACTGTTAGCTTAGCTTGCTGTGTTAGCCAGCTAATTTACAGTACATCTGGTGTAGGGCTGAATGTAGCCTAATATACTCCCGATATATATATATATATACCTCAGTGTGTGTGTGTATATATATGTGTATATGTATGTATGTAATGTATGTATGTATGTGTGTGTGTGTATGTGTATATATATATATATATATATATATATATAATGTATATGTGTGTATGCATGTGTTTTTTTTTTTTTACCTTAATATTCAGTAACGAGGGCTCAGAATAAGGGTGACGTTTGTGTAATAAGCTGATTAATTTAATTATGCAAATATACAAGTGCGTATTTGTCGCTTAAGGTTTTGTGTTCGTCATTTACAGTGGTTGGTAACGTTTATTAAGGCGTTCAAAAATTGAAACAGCTAGTTAAATCTTATAACGTCTAAATAACGTTAGGACATAGAATAACTCTCTGAAAAATAAAACGTATGTAGCTAGTATTTTCTAAAACCTAGGTGAGGGCAGTCTATCAAAAATAACAATTTCACAATGCCTTATACTCATCACAAAATACAACAGTTAGTGCCCCATTAAAAAGAACTCCACCTATCATATTAAACTAAATATAATTTAACTTAATGCTATTGTATAATGACGATTTTACTTTATGTGAGTTTTCTGTATGTGCTTATACTGTAGGAAACATCGTTTTGCTTACCTCTACATTTCATCAAAATAATCAATACCTGGGGAAATGTTTGGTTCTACCATTGGCACAGGAGCTAAAATAATTCAGTTTTCATGTAATAAAAATAGGTTGCTTATTTGTGATTTAGGAGACTATTGAGTATATTTAGCCATTTTATATTTTTGTGTAAACAAGAAAATCTCTCAGTGCACAATTCCTAGTAAACACTGAATCAGTAAATCTGCTGAGTATATACAGCATATGAGTCTCTTGTTACTATATTACTCTGTCCCTTGTTACACTTGTCCCTATGATCTGGGCAGTTAAAATACCCAAATCTGTTTTTTTTGGGTGTAGATGAAGCTGCGGTGGGGCTGGATGTGTCTCTTGCTGCTGTCCGTTGCCTTGGTAACATTGGCCCAGGAGGAAGAGCTGGATGATGAAGAGGAAGCACAAGTGGAGGATGGAGAGTTGGATTCAGAGGCAGATGACAGCAGTGAAGTAAAAGCTGATGCCAACGTGTCGTTTCAGGTCAGAGGTCAAGTGAATTTATAGTGCATAATTAAATGCACTGTGGTACATATATTATTCTAGATTTTGTGATTTTTAAATTATACTGAGAATAGCATATATGTGAATTCTCAATAATTCCAAATCATATACTTATTATATTTATATATTTTCTAGGTGACTTACAAGACTCCTGTTCCAACTGGAGAGGTTTTCTTCTCTGAGACATTTGATGATGGATCTCTCAGCGGGTACAGTGAAATATCATTTGCAGTTATTTTTAATTCCCAGAATCAAATCTGTAAGTTGTTTATATGTTTCCTGGGCTTCTGATGTAACCTTATTTTGTATTATTGTTCTTCAGGTGGATAAAATCTAGAACAATGAAAGAGGATGCAGATGAAGATATTGCTAAATATGATGGTGAGTTTGAAGACCTTTTTTGGTCTGTTTGGTTTTAGTCTTTGTCCTGCTCTTCAGATGGGAAGTAAACAGTAGTGTCTCTGCAAAAATTACTTTACATCTGAACAGGGTTCTTTGTTTTACGGCTTGATAAGAACTTGAGTAAAACAAAATTAAAAGTTATTACCAAAGTGAAACGTTTTATCATATCTAGGTCTGTGATCTGTGTTTAATAAAGCTTTTTTCTTATGATTTGTAAGTTGTGTGATAAGCACAGTGTCTTTTATTTCTTTCAGGCAAATGGGAGGTTGAGTCCCTGAAAGAGAATAAAGTGCCCGGTGATCTTGGTTTGGTACTGAAGTCTCGTGCAAAGCACCATGCCATTGCAGCTCCTCTGAAGAAACCTTATGTTTTCAAAGACAAGCCACTTGTAGTCCAGTAAGTAGATTTCCCAGTTACTATCATCGTAGAAATCTGTTGTTGGTGTGAAATCAATATTAAAACAGAGTTAAAACTGTATGGCATGAAGATGTTGCTTTCTACAGTTGGGTTGGGAGATGGTAGAATGTAGAAACTGCTGTCAAGTGCTATAACCATATAATAATGTGTATAACTGTGTTTTAATCCAGTGTTGTTATTTTTGTGGGTTTATTTACTGCCTGTGTTCTATGTACAGTTGTTGTTTAAAAAGGTCTCTTTCTATCCTGTATGTTAGGAAGACAATTGTATTTGACTGAATACTGCTTGCCACATTACTACTATGTACAAATAATTGCGAACAAACCTGTGTGCTTATGTTTTCTGACATTGGATAGTCATATGCTGGGTAAGGTAGATTCTTGAGAATGAGCCCCAGCAACAACAAACATGCACTGTGCAAAAATGCTATTTAAGTTTTGAATAATTGATATGTTGCACTATATGCAAATTAATTATCGTTTAAAAAATACTAAAATCACTTGTGATGGTGTGTACAACCATCGATGAATAATAGCATTTAAAGTGTTACAAATTTTAATTAATGTAATGTTGAAGTCATAAAGGAGTTAAAAAGGAATTAAAACTATGAACAAACAATCATAAGTTACTTTATTTGATTTGATCATGAATGAACACTGCTTTTAATGTATTTACATCTGTGCCTAATTCACACAAGAGGTTGTCTCTACATTAGGTATGAGGTCAATTTTCAAGATGGTATTGATTGTGGGGGTGCCTACATCAAGTTACTGTCTGATGCTCCTGACTTGGATCTGGTATGTCTGTTTAAATAGAAATGATACAAGAAAACTTATCAAAACTGTGCCAATTGTAGGGATGTTTAATAGTTTGCCTTGGACTTGCAGGAGCAGTTTCATGATCGGACAGCGTACAGTATTATGTTTGGACCAGATAAGTGTGGAGAAGACTACAAGCTGCACTTCATCTTCAGACACAAGAGCCCTCTGAATGGAGATTATGAAGAGAAGCATGCCAAGCGAGCTGACACTGACCTCAGAAAGGTGTATTCTGACAAGAAGACTCACCTCTACACTCTGGGTAGGTATTTCACTGTATTTGTGACACACTGCAAAGTAAATATTTATGTTCTCCCCCTGTCTACTTGGGTTTTATCTGGGGTCTCCAGCTTCCTCCCACTGTCCAAAAACCTGGAGGTTAGATCAATTGGCTATTCTAAAGCCACTGCCCTGTGTGAGTGAATGAGTGTGTATGTAAGTGAATGCACATGTGTGTATGCCCAGATATAGATTGGTGTTCTATCATTGGTCAACCAGGAGTGCTCAGTGCAGTCCTCCAAGTCGACACTGCACCTTTGGCTGCTGCTTCTCGCTATTGTGTGTGTTGAATAGAGTGGCATTTAGTGCAGTGTTGATTGTAACACATCCTTGGTTATCTAGAAAGGTGCTATATAAGTGTAATTATTAATAAAATAATAAATAAATGAATATGTACAGATATCAACCATAACATTATGAACACCTGCTTGTTTCTACACCCATGGTTAATTGTCTTAGCTCCACTGACACATGGTAGTTTCAGTTACAATGGACAGTGAATGGGCACAGAGTCTAAAAACACCAGGGTGAAAAGGAACACAGAAAATCTGCAAACCAACAGATGAACCACAGTCTGTAAGCGTTGAACTACAAGGTGCTCCTTTATTTTCAGTGGAGTTGAGCAAATGCACTGTGAGTGTAGAAACAAGGAGATGGTGTGAATGTTGTAGCATTTTGGTGCATTTGCTGTGAAATAATGAAAAAGAAATGAAATTTGAATGATTCTGAATTAAGCTTTTCTTAATAGTTTAATGTGAGTTGAATTGATTTTATATAAAAATGTAATATACAGTTGACTAACTTTTTATTACAAATGGACTTACTTCAAGATTCTTTCTTCTTTTTTTTCTTTTTCAGTCCTTAACCCAGACAATACCTATGAAGTATTTATCGACCAATCCAGTGTTAGCAAAGGAAGTTTACTCACTGACGTGATTCCACCAGTGAACCCACCTAAAGAGATTGATGATCCTAAAGACTCCAAACCAGATGACTGGGATGAGAGAGCAAAGATTCCTGACCCTGAAGCAGTCAAGCCTGATGACTGGTGAGGTCTTAATTTTTGGGAACAAAAAGTGGGCCATTGATGTATAAAATATTGTTGTGATGCTATTATTTGGACCATGGAAGGTTAACATTTCTAAGGAAATCCATCCTTAATACTTCAGTGGTGCTCATTTACCAAGGCCTCCATTCTCATTCAAGTACTTCTTTACTTCTACACTTCTTAGCTTAAACACAGAGAAATTATAGCTTTTTTATTCCAAGCATCTGGATAGCAAAACCTCCTACTAGCTTCCTACTAAGATATAATGAGCATGTTAAGTTAGCTGTTGCACTGAGATTATTATTTTCATAAACATTTACTGACTAACTGGATAAATTTAGTTTTTATTCATGTGTTTACACATTTTATTTCCAAATGAAATCCATTTTTAACCATATTTTTTTGTTTAAAAAAAACAAAGATAATAGTTGTCAGTGAAAAGTTCATACGAAGGCACAGTGCAACAAGTAGCTCCAGATTTCTGTTCCAGGGTTGTGGTTTCAGTCCGAGCCTCAGGTGACTGTCTGTGAGGACGTTGGTGTTTTCTCTTCATGTCTGGGTCATACTATATTGTCCCACAGTTCAAAATCAAATGCTGGTAAATGGATTGGTTATTCAGAATAGTAAATGTGTGATGCCCTGTCTAGTGTGTGTTGCGGCCTTGTGCCCCATGATTCTGGGTAGGCTCTGGACCAGAACCCTGAAGAGGATGAACATATTGCATAGTGAAGGAATGAAAAGTTTAGCCTCTTCCTGTATTACTCAGTTATATATTACATAAATCATCCCTCTCTTGTTGCGATCCCCCTTTTTAACTTTTCTTTCTGTTTATTCTGTAGGGATGAGGATGCTCCAGCAATGGTACCAGATCCTGATGCCATAAAGCCAGATGGCTGGCTGGATGATGAGCCTGAATTTGTTCCTGATCCTACAGCAATAAAACCTGATGACTGGTAATCTCTACCCTCAGTGTCTCTGTATTCTCTAGGCACATTTAAATATAGCAGCACTCTAATTATGCCACTTAGTTTAAAATATAGCGGCAGATTTTGTATAATAGTGATGTGAAAATCATGTTAAAAATGTTTGTCAGAAAAAAATGTTTTGTCAGAGTTAAATATTGTGCTTGTTAACAAGAATAGCATGAAGTTGTAATTGTCACATATGATATGATTCAAGCATTCCAATTATTTTTTTTAGTGTGGTTGCATGCATATACAACACCCCTGCCTCTTAACATTGTTTGACATGTGGTCAAATATATTTATTTATTTTTCCAAGGGATGAAGAGATGGATGGTGAATGGGAAGCTCCTCAGGTGCCTAATCCGAAGTGCCAGACTGCTCCTGGGTGTGGGGAATGGAAACCCCCCACAATCAATAACCCGCAGTACAAGGGCAAGTGGAAGGCACCGCTTATAGATAACCCCAACTACCAGGTACTGTTTCAGAACATGTTATTTTATATATAATTTTTTGTCATGCAGTTAAAACATTACATGGAAAAAAAGTTACATACAGCGAATATGGTCAGTTCACATCAGCATTATTTGTAAAGTAATAAGTTGGTAACGGTATGGTAACTGCTTGTATTTAAGTTAAATTTTAGTAAATAAATAAATTATATTTTAGTTCCCTAATTACTACTCAATCATAAATCAGGTATAACTTCTACAACTTTGTTGTATTAGTGTCATTTCCCCAAAACAATGTAGTTCTGTTAAAATGTAAAGCCAATGTTATTATTACCTCCAAACTATTCATCCTTAAAATCTGGCTTTATTTATAAATGAAAGGCACATATTCATAAATTCTCAAGAGATACATATTACCCAGGGATTTTTTTTAAATTATATAATTTCAACTACTCATGCACAGTTTAAATTCAACAATTTGTGCACAAAATTCCAGTTTTGACTTCTGTGGTCTGAATGCAGGGTGTGTGGAGTTCACGTAAGATTTTGAATCCGGACTATTTTGAGGATCTGGAGCCGTTTAAGATGACCCCATTCCGGGCTGTAGGGCTGGAGCTGTGGTCTATGACATCTGATATTTACTTCGACAACTTCATCATCACTGCAGACAAAGAAGTAGCAGACCGTTGGGCTGCAGACAGCTGGGGTCTCAAGAAACTTGTGGCTAGCGCCAATGAGGTGAGCATACAAATTAGCCTGACATCTGGATGAATATTTTAAAAATATATATATTTTAATATAAGCTGTTGTATAGGACACTACCATATATCCTTCCTTAAGTTAGCATTTTTTTTATTGCATGTGATGCTGTGTCAGCTTCTGCACCTCAGTTTTTGGCCAAATTCTGTTACATGCTCTGGGACATTAGTTATGCTTGGTTTTTGTAAAAGTCAGACAACTACAGTTTTTCTGGGAAAATGTGAACTGAATGCTAGGCAAGTTTAAAATATTTGAGCTGTAAAATAATATTGTTTAAATTAGTACAGCATTATGTGGACAGCAGCATTTTACTGTAAGTAAGTGTTTTAAAGAGTCTTATAATGAGGTGTAATTCACATATTGTAACCAAAAGCAGATCTTATGTAGTTTCGGAAATCTTTTGTTTCTAAAGATTCGGTCATAGGTTATAAGTGACTCTTTCCTCTGAATTTTTCAACACTTCACCTGGCAGAACTTAGTGTTTTATGGAGTGATGGTTGAAGTTCATGATTACATTATTTAATTACAACAAATACAACACATTACATACAACTTTATCACAAGGCTTGTGTTATGCTGACTATTAAAATACAATTAATTGTGCATCCTGTGAGGAGTGTGGTGTTCTACTCTTGGTAAAAACACACGTTGGTAGGTGGACTGGCGACTCAAAAGTGTCCGTAGGTGTGAGTGTGTGAGTGAATGTGTGTGTGTCTGTGTTGGCCTGTGAAGGACTAGTGCCCCCTCCAGGGTGTATTCCTGCCTTGCGCCCAATGATTCCAGGTAGGCTCTGGACCCACCGCGACCCTGAACTGGATAAGGGTAACAGAGAATGAATGAATGAATAATTGTGCATCCCTAGTGTAAAGTAATACCATTTGTAGTTTAATATCTTTGTGACATTGCAAGCTACACTGTTAGAACAACGTCAAAGGCTGTCTTTTGTGGCAGACATATTAATTCAGCAGTTATGGTACAATCATGGGCAAAAAATTGTGCAGTCTAATTTATAGTGTTCATAGAGATATCAAAGAAGAAAACAAAGCATTCATAAGATCAAACACACGTGATATCAAAGTCCTGGACTACACAGCACATTTAATTGTTTTTTTTTTTCTTCCCCTCATTGAAAGGGGTATATAGTCCTGGACTAGGCTTAATCCATGTCTGGGAAACCACCCTCCTTGTTTATATGTTTGCTTTTTCTGTCTTTTTTTCTGGCTAACGGTCACATTTATGTCACTCTGTATCTCCCTCTCAGCCTGGGGTGTTCAGTCAGCTGACACTGGCAGCAGAGGAAAGACCATGGCTGTGGGTGATTTATATCCTGACTGTTGGATTACCAATTGGCCTGGCTGTGCTATTCTGCTGGCCTAAGGTGAGGACTAAACACTATAGATGAATAATTCCAGTCACGAGGACCAAATTCGTGTCATTGTTGTGTTCATCATTGGGATCCGACTTGATTTAAAGGAGAAATATGCATTTCAGTCACACCCTGCAAATAGAAGATGCATTCTCTTCACTCTAATGGAAGTCTGGATGATCAAAAGTTCATTTTATCTGTTTATTTCTAACTAGATCATCATCATCATCTTTTCCAATTATCCATTTCAGAGTTGCAATTTTCTAACTAGAGCCCAACCAATATATTGACTGGCTGAAAAAATTGATATACTGTTTAAGTGGAAATCCTGCCACCAAAGCATAGATTTCTTTAAATGTAGAAAAGGATATCCAGCATGTGAAACCCTGCTTTATTGACCAGGATAATAGATGCCTCTTTTTGGAATTGCTCATGTTCTGATGCCTGGGGCTGTAAAAAGTTATATCAGCTTTTCTTATTGGTTATTATTATTGGTTAAAATCAGTATCAATGGCAAATGTTCATATCTGCTTGCCCCTTTTTCTAAATTCATGGCTATGTGCAGATGGTTAGCAAAACTGGAATTGTACACAGTTGAAATGTGCCATTTATTTAATTCATCAATTGCTGTGAACACACACTCTCACACATTAGTTCACTCGACACAGTGAACACACATGAAGTGGCAGGCAGGCATCACCAGTGCCCGTGGAGCAGTTAGGGGTTGGGTGCCTTGCTCAAGGGCACCTCAGCCATGGATTGAGAGAGGACAGTGCTGTTCCTTCTCTCCCCCTGCCTCCTGTATTCCTGCCAGTACCAGGCTAGCTTCTCTATTAAATAAATCTAAAACTATATAAAAATTTCTTACACGATGCTCAGAAGCCAGTGCTAATTTAGATTTTATTTATCATTTCCTAACATATTCCTAAATGTTTGTCTTTATTTCCCCTCTGTGCTGTAGAAGTCAGATGATGATTACACCTACAAGAAAACTGACCCGCCTATTTCTGAAGATGTAGAAGAAGAAAATGAGGACGAGGAAGATGATGATGTAGAGGAAGAGGAGCAAGAGACAGGGAAGCAAGAGGACCAAGACCAAACAAATGAGGTTTCTGAACCAAATGGTAAGAAAATAGAATTTTATTTTATTACTCCAATGATGGGGGCAGTACTTATTGAATAGAAAAACTGGTGATGTTAGGTTCAGTATAGTTTTCCAGTTCTAATGTCACAATTGGCTTTGTGTTAAAAATTGCTTACAAATTAGAAACATTTGGCTCAAAAATAAAACTTCTGCGTTGCCTTGTACCAAACCAAACCAAATCTCCCAAGAAGTTTAAATGTGGTTTTAGTGATAGACAACATGCAGTAATGGCAAAGCAATATCAGATTTTTTCACACAAACTATATCTCTGTCGGACCTGAAGAGGCCATCTGCTCAACCTCAGCCTGACTCCGTTTGCACCAGTGGAGTAGTGGGAGACAAAGATGTACCAGGATGTAACAGGAACAAAAAGGAGACTAAAAAAACATGGCAAGATTCGAAGACATGAAAAGGCACACAATTGCTTTATTATACATATTATTCGGCACTTAAGAAAAGCTATTGGCGCATTGTATTTTTTTCCACTAAGCTAATTTCTTTTGGCTGGAGGCCTGGCAGACACTGTGGGATTTCAGAAATCTTATCATTGAATGACAATTCAAACTGCATGTTTGAATCTTCCGTTGTATGTGGCCAGCACTCCTGAATATTTAGCACACATTGCATTAAGGAAAGCATATCAAGTGACTAAATGTCAAAAATCCACTCGTTTGTCCAACCACTCAGTCAGTGATTCTTTTTCAGTTGGTTAGACATCACTACCTCCATCCCCCTCTCAAACCAGGCTAAAATTGCATTTAGAGAAGGAGTGATATTTAAGTGCTACAGCTGTACTCTTCAATCAGTACTGTTTTAGATTTGCTTTTTTAACACATGCAAAGCAGTTTCTTTTAATTCATGTTAAAGCAGATTTAATAAGATTTATACAATGTGCATTGGAGATGGTATCACTTTTGTAAAACCATTAATTTTCCTTAATCAGAAAAGGAGAGCAGAACTGACGATGAAGGTGAAGCTGCTGGAACTAATGCAGCAGAGGAGGAAGATGAAGATGAGGAAGAGGAAGCTAGCAAGTCAAATGACACACCTTCTGATGATGAGGTAAGACTGCTAGGTGAAGTTATTTAGGCTAGAGGTCTTCACTCCCAGCTCTGCTGTCCCCGTTTTTAAGCCCTTTAGAGGAGTTATAGCTTTAAACCGTGCCAGAGAGTGAAGTAAAGAACACTAGTATTCAGTTAATGTCAGGGAAGACTAACCACCTTTTGGTTCAAAAGATATTACAGTTAAATATTTAAATACTATTACATTGGCATTACATTTGTATGTTGTAATAACAGATTTAAGTCCATATTTATTTGCATTATAAATTTTATAAATATAATTAAAAATCTTTCTACTGATGACCACACAAACTTGTTTTTTTCTGTTGCAGATGAAGGATGCTGATGAGGGTAATCAGAACACTGGAGATGGACATAAACAGGCTGTGAGAAAAAGGAGAGTACGGAAGGACTGAAAGGCCTTTTTTCTTCTTTCTTCCTCTCTCTTCCTTTTTCTTGTCCCCTCCTGCCTTTATAAATGCTGCATGCCCCTGGCTTTGCAAAGTCAACAGGCCCTGCCCCCTCCACTGGAGCTTTTTCCTCCTCCTGCTCCTTCCAGTCTTCCTGTCCACCAATAGATCTTACTGGTTGCTTTTCAGATTTAGCTGTACCAATCACAACTCTGCTGTATTTCCTCTCTTGAGGTATTTTGAAGGAGTAGCATTACAGCCAGTTTTTACCATTGCTAGTGCTAGTTTTAGTACTGTGACAAATGATTGTGGGGTGTGTTTTTTAGAAACACACCTCATGACATTTCATAGTTTCGAGAAATTGTTCTTTAACTTATTTTAAGAGTCAGTTACATCTGTTTTAAGTTATGTTTTAATGTTATTGGTCAAAAATCGCACTGAATATTTATTGTTTGTAAATTGTTTGAAAACGTTGCAGTTGAACTGACTAATGGCGGACATTAAGATCTTGGTTTCCTCATTTTCTAGTGAAGGAGAGCTTGACTTGTGGGATCTGAATCTGCACTCACATCTGTCTACACTTGGCAGTCAGTATTGTTAAAAGCATATCTGAGATATAATTTTTTCCCCTTCAGCTCTAAATAGAATACAGATCTTTTCAAACATGTTTTTCACACTAATGCTGTCATTTTAGCCAGAGAATGCTTCTCTGTGCTCTCTACACCTACAGATCCAATGAAGAGAACGCAAGCAAAGAAACCTGATCATCAGATTTGAGTCAGGATGCTTTGTGATTACAGCCTCGATAACAAATCTTTAACACAGCACAATATATTTATTCTGAGCCCTCATGGCAAACGAGGCTGACTGACGTGTAAAACATTTCAGCTTTGGGAATGGAGACATTTGTCTTGAGCAATGTACACAGTTCTGTTTGATTTCTGCTTTTCTAGTTTTGTTTACATGTTTGTAAGTTGTACATTGCTCTTGGAAATAAACATTTAATACAAAACAGAAGTATGTGCCCATAAGAGACTCTAATGCAAAGGCAAAAACAATTTATTAACACAAAAAGGTTAAAGGCATAAGAGTAGAAGTACAATTTACACACTTACACGCAAGGCAGTATCTACATTGGACGTGTGCAGGCTTTTGTTATATACCTGAAGGAAAGGTTAATAATATACAGTATTAAAGTACATTAAAACAATAAATAACATGACAATATGACCATTCCCTTATCGTTCTTTATATTCCTCAGGCTGAATTCTTGACACTTTTGAATGCCGGCATGTTTGAGCAATGTAAGAGTCTAATGGACATGTTCATGTAGAAATAGAACAAGAAATGTATATTATATGTACCCTTTGTCCGAAACGCAGCAGGCCTGTATTGCTCTGTTTCTTCTCACTGGTTCATCATAGATCTTTCAGTCCATTTTTCATGAAACTGTCATCATTTGCTCTGTGCTTGTCACAGAAATTGCAATCTACCGGACTTACATTAATCAAATACATCCAGAGCACTCAATCAATATCACAACAGTCCATCCCTTTTCCTTTTTATACAACACAATCCAAGCTCTGTTTTATCAATCCCAAATGAAGGCAGTGGAAGTGTGCACACAACACTAACTCTGCACTCATTGCAATACTTTACACTTTTATGTGCAATTCAGTTCAAAACAGATCATTCGAGTTAAAGGAATACAGACTGTCCAATAACTATTGTCCTGCGTATGGTTTTCATTGTCATTCATTCACCCAACATACCCATCACTATAAGCTGCTTACGCCATGCATACCTTCTTTGGAATAAGAATTTCGACCTCATGCACTTTCATAAGAATTTATCATAACTGTGCTGCTAAATAGTCCAGATATTTCCCCTGTGCTTTTCTCTCTACTACTAACAACAAAGTGCAAAAAAGGGAGAAGTATTAAAACATAGTACATTAATGCACTCGTCTTTGGGTTGGCCCTTTGAAACCTGAAACATCACTATTGCACATTCTGGCTGGAGAAACATGCAGATGGGCTGTGGAGTAGCCACTAAAAGAGCTGCGCAGAGAGTCTGATGTGCATTAGCACTGTGGATATCTGACCACAGACTACAAAATGCTTCCATTAACTCCGTAACAGCTAGCAACCAGCTAAAGAGAGCAGGTCAGTCTGTTTTAGTGTCACCCTCAAGCAGCCACTATGAAAATTAAAAGATGGACTGAAGAGCCAAGAAAGAAAAGAATTCTTACCAAAAAATGTATGACTAAAGGTAAAGCTCAGCATAATGCTATGTTTTGGTGTGTGAGAGACTGTCTGAACACTGGAGGTGTTGGAAGATACAAGCAAACAAGGCCTTGTGTGTACTGGCCTTTGAAGGAAAAAGGGTCCATTCTGATGTGAGGGGAATATCCGTGTTCCACATGTGATTTCATTTCCGTTTGCTCTTGGTATCGGTTGTCTGGAACACGCTGGACGCAGACATGAGGTTCTCGATGTACTGCCCCAAAACCTGGTTCTCTGACTTCAGCTTCAGGTTCTCTTCTTTCACCGCATCCACTCGAGCAGAGAGATCTAGCAGAAAGGAATCAGGATTAGTTTCCCATGAAAGTACAGCTGAATTTAGGCTACACTGCTTTACTTTTTGCTTGGCAACAAATTTGATGTAACCACTATTTCAGCACAATTTAATGTTTCACAGGGAGAGATGCATAGCGAATTATTTATCTGTTTAATCAAGGCTCATCTTTCATACGAAATGGTGCTACAATACAGTGCTACCTTGGGAAGTTAATCAAGAATTTAAATACAGACAACATATCAGAACTGACACCGGACATGGACAACATACTCAAATCTCAGATTTAATATTTAAGGGTGTGTTCATGCTTGTCAGCTTTGCTTTGCAGTCGCTTAGAGCGTGAACATTTTCTTTTGTTTCTAAATAAACACTGGTGTGGTTTGTTTTCAGTGTGAACTCAATATTAACCAAAAGTCATCTAAACTAACCAATCACAGGACCCCGAAGTCAGAAGACGTAACACTAAATGCACCGTGAAAATACAGATTGCTTTGAAAACATAACCTTCTTTGGTTTGAGCAGGGAAGGACTTTCTGCCACTGTTTTTATTCCTTTATCTATTTCACCACCACTTGCTTTGTTTCCAGCTGTCAAAAAATAACAAATACTACCAGGTATACATGACCCAATAAGTGAATTAAGACCAGCAATTTGGCAGTTTGTCAGTGTGAATGCTAACCAAACTAGGACTATAACGTAACATATAATTTTCTTTGGTTCGGACCAAGGGTTCTGAGCTACAGACTCACAGAGAACACATGTTGTGACCTCTAAATTGATGATGACTTTCAGAATGAATAAAATAATAATAGCTACTGTTTCAATGTTATACAAGAAAGTAGGTTTAAAGAGATAGAAGTCACAGGAAATATACAGACACATGGTGCATTATAATGTACACATACACAGTAGTGTGACTGAGATTAACACCATCACTGTCCTGCTACTGCTTCACAAACCCTCTCCAGGAAGCCATTAAGATTCTCTGAGTGGATCTTAGTCAGGAGTCTAGAGTACGGTCAGCATGCCAGTAGAGCCAATCAATAAATAAAGCAGATAAGCACTGAAAATATACTGAACAGAACAGTCAAAGAAACAGAAACAAAAGCTAAATCCAAAGAAAAAGTTAATACAGGGGCAGAGCGAAAGCGAAACGGTCACAAAGAGAGAGTGATGGAGCTTGCTGGTGTTTATCACTTACCTTCTAGTGTGTGCTGGAGCTCAAGCACTTGGTTGATGAGTCTTGTCTTCTCCTCCAGTTCAACCTGATTCTCCATATCACCTGGGTTATAAAAGACACACAAATGTACCCGATGAGATCAACAGCTGGAGTTCAAAATGGGGTAAACACACTTAAAAACAAGTTTGAGTTTACCATCCATGTCACAATTCATCGCAAAGTATTCGTCCTCTTGTCTGGATTGCAGGACAGCAGGACTGTCACCTGAAACCAACACAGTACACTGTTAGTCACTGATGCAGAGAATAATCCACCACCCAAATAATACCTGGTGGTCCTACAGAGGCTGAAATAAAATCCCCTACTTCACCTTTAAAGTGTCTTGACTTAAAACTTTCTAAATATAACGTCTCCAGTTCAGCCTGCGGCTACTATTCGATGTATTTAACACGGTATATGAACTTATGCTCAAAAAACAGTTGAGAAAAGTAGCTAGCAACTAGCTAAATAACCCCAGTCCTTCGTGGCCTCAGTTCGGTTCGGTTCTGTTTGTTTTACACAGCTCCAGGCCACGCAGCAAAGCCACACTGCCAGCTAAAAATACAGCATCTGTTATTAGTGAGTGACACTGACCATACACATAATTTATCTACATTATTGACGCATTTCCTTCATATATTTGCTTCTACGGCTTATAAATACTGTTGCTGTATTTATTCGCAAAGAAATAATACATTATCACTGTTTTAGCTTGTTAGCCGAGCTAACCACCTAAGCCTTCTTTATTTCCGAAACAAGCGTTAGCAAACAACCAGAAAACAATGATATTTAAACCCACACACTGTCTCCAATCGCTTTTCTTACCGCTCAAGTGTCGACAGATTAAACTTTGTGACCGTAAGACTGGAAACCGCTTTGGTAAAATCGCTCCCGCAGATCTCTGAACTGATGAAACTGCGCTAACGGTGAAGTGTTCGTTTCGGGCTCAAATACAAACGTCTCCATGATCCCTATCTAGTGTTCTGTGGAGGGGTTAAAATAAAACGCCCTATACTTCGAAAAATGGTAAAATACATAGGAAAAACATTCTGGGTTTCGACGTGTGTGCGTAAAGTGAACGGATTTTTAGATATAGTGGACCATTTGAGTGACGAAAAGTACATTTCATAACTCATGTTGTGCCCTATATAGGGTTCACAGCGCGATTTGTGATACATCCGCGGTCACAGTGGGGTTTGGTCGGTGCGGTGGCGGTTGTGGCCACTAGAGGTAGACAAAGCGCTGCAAATCAATAACAGCTCAACCCAATGTTTTAATTCACTCTCAGTCATACTCAAAAGACTAGGAGTCCATTAAGAGAACATATTAATGCTGTTCATAAGATTTAGGAATAACACTCTACACAGTAGCAACTCATTTTAACGTAAACATATTTTAGATAATTATATGAGTACAATAATATATTAGAATAGCTCCATAGGCTCTAGTGTGGCTGTACATGTGAGATTGTACACGATTACTACACCATCTCCACCCAAGGCATAGTGAATGATTTATCATTAAAACCCATCATTTATGGCTGAATGCAATCAGCATCTACAGTAAAGCTTTGCTGCAAAGTGGGCAAACTCCATAGAAATGCCCTTGCCTTCAGAAGAAGCTCACTAATCACAAGGGGTGTCCTTATATTTTAGTACATATAGTGTAATTACTGATAATGTATCTACTACAACAATAAACAATGTCCAGGGCTGTGTAGGATCCTCTTCAGGTAACAGTGATGTCCTCCTAATTCTGTGGCACATCTCAAACCAAGTGCCTGACTGCTCCTAGCGCCCCAGGATGTGCAGAGGTAAGTATGTGCCTGTCTTTTCAGGAGTTTATCCCATGCCCTGAGCTTTGGGATCAGAGCAGAATAGGAGTAAATAGCTGCTTCAGAGGGACAGATGTTTCTCACAGCGCACACAATACTCCCCATGCAGTGGCTCCAGCACTCAGAGCTATTTGGCTTGATAAGATGATTAGCCTGCACCAGGCACAAGCTCTACACAGCCCCATATGCTGCAGCTACAAGGTCCAGAATAAAGAGGGGGGCTAAAATGTCGCTATTTTGCCTCTCTCTGAGACCTTTTACAGAACATAAGGCATGTGCTGTTTATAGCACTGCTCTGCTTAACCATTTGTCTGATGTATATGCCAGTGTTTTGATGGTAGATTATACGTCATGATGAAAAAGAAATGTGCATATGCACTAGGTACAACTACACTGTACGTCCATTTTTCTTTATTTAAAGTCTCCAGCTCTACTGAACAGAGAAGGGTTGCCCTAGATGCTGGACCATTGTTGTGAGCACTGGGCTGCCATTCAGCCACATCAGGTTGAGGTCAGGTACTGATGTAGGATGATTAGGTCTGGATCACAGATGCCACGCTACCATGCCAAAGGTATCAGATGAAGCTCCATCACTCCAAAGATCTGAGCTCCCTATGTCTCTAGCCTACACCTGCCATTGAGCACGGAGAGCTTAAGTCCAGCCTTGTTAGTGCAGTCTGGTTAGAATTCTCCTTCAGACTTTCCTCACACAAAGAAGCATAATTCTGGAGTTGTGTCAAGTCAAAACTGGTGAAAGTATCCACCAACTGGTTTAAAGTAAAAAGAGTTTGGGGCCACTGTATACTGTCGATGGCCACAGAAGAACCTAAAGTTACTTTACAGGAGAAGAAAAAGAAAGCCCTCTTAACTTTCAACAGAAATCAATGTAAAATGATATTATTTAAAGTAATTTTAGAACATTTCTACTGGTCCATTCATCATTGATTTTTTTATATATATAAAGCAAAGGCACTGCTGTGTTCAAATGATGTAGTACATTGAAAGTGCACAAAAATTGAGATACATGTTTTTCATTTGACAGACGATATGCACCTTAGTGATGTGACTGCTAGCCATTCTTTTTAAAAATCATTAACAGATAGGGAAAGTAGGTGAACTGTAACAAGTGGCCTTTGTTGGCTTTACAGTAAAGCACACACACGCAAACAAAGAGAAAGAGAGAGAGAGAGGGAGAGAGAGAGAGAGAGACCCGGTGTGACTTTAGTGTAAGTTGGAGCAGGAAAAATCCGTACTCCCTTGTCTCCTGTTGCCCCTGTGAAGCTGTTTGCCATCATGAGGCTTTTGTAAATGCAGAGTCAGCAAATCCCCTCTGGGACGTGTGTATTTTTTTGAGTGTGTGTGTGTGTGAAGGAAGGGAGGGAAATCACATTCCACAGTGTAGAATAAACATTTATTCATTCATTATCTATAACCGCTTATCCAGATGCGGTGGGTCCGGAGCCTACCTGGAATCATTGGGCACAAGGCAGGAACACACCCTGGCTCCAGGCCTTCACAGGGCAACACATACACACACATATACACACACACATTCACTCACACACTTACACATACGGACACTTTTGAGTCACCAATCCACCTACCAACGTGTGTTTTTGGACCATGGGAGGAAACCGGAGCACCCGGAGGAAACCCATGCAGACACAGGGAGAACACACAGACTCCTCACAGACAGTCACCTGGAGGAAACCCTGGACACTGTGAGAACACACCACACTCCTCACAGACAGTCACCCGGAGGAAACCTATGTGGACACTGGGAGAACACACCACACTCCTCACAGACAGTCACCCGGAGGAAACCCACACAGACACTGGGAGAACACACCACACTCCTCACAGACTGTCACCCAGAGGAAACCCATGCGGACACTGGGAGAACACACCGCACTCCTCACAGACTGTTACCCAGAGGAAACCCATGCGGACATTGGGAGAACACACCGCACTCCTCACAGACAGTCACCCGGAGGAAACCCACACGGACACAGGGAGAACACACCGCACTCCTCATAGACAGTCACCCGGAGGAAACCCACGCAGACACAGGGAGAACACACCACACTCCTCACAGACTGTCACCCAGAGGAAACCCATGCGGACACTGGGAGAACACACCGCACTCCTCACAGACAGTCACCCGGAGGAAACCCACGCAGACACAGGGAGAACACACCGCACTCCTCACAGACAGTCACCCGGAGTGGGACTTGAACCCAAAACCTCCAGGTCCCTGATGCTGTGTGACTGTGACACTACCTGCTGCACCACCGTGCCGCCCTACAATAATCATAATTAATTTATTATGTTTTTAATAATTCTAACCGTGTTTATGTTATTTTTCTGCTCAGTTGTGAAGGCTTCATCAGCAGCATGTTTCTGATCAGCTGATCTAATCGATTACATGAGCAGCAGTCATCTGGAAGAACCTATGTGTTTGTAGATAACCTGAACATCTGTGTGTGTGTGTGCATGTGTGTCAGGGGGTATACATTTTCTGGAGGGATGGCCCACAGTCTCTGGGAGGAGTTGGAGACCCATTTGTGGCATCATCACCCAAACTCACTAAGGTTTATATGGCTCAAAGCCGTCAAAACATCACAGCAATGTTCCAGCACCTAGGGTAAATAAATTCTGGACTAGTAGAAGCTGTCACTCCTGAAAACTGGGACCAGCATTTCAGTGAAGGGGGATACCCTTCATTTCATAAGGAATATTGTATGAGCAGGAGATTGCAAACATTTGTCCAGAAAGTGTTTGTTCATCACTTACCTATTTAGTAATATATTATGCCTCAAATAGGAACTTTAAAAGCACAATTAGAATTGAATGTATAATAAGAGCATAATATCTGAATAACAAAAAGATCAACGGTTTAAAGCAGAACCAGTTTCTCACAGTCACACACCCACCACACGGAGAGAGTCAGCGTCTTTACCTGAGTCGTCCGCCAGTGAGATGTTGGTGAAAGTTCCATCGTCCTCGTCCACTTCTCCCTCCATTTTTCAGCGTTAGTGGGCAGACCAACGTCCAGCCAAACCTGTATAACCACTTTAGTAAAGCAATGTTATTTCCTATTGACTCTTTCTTAATCTCTATGTAGCACTGTTTCATGTAGCACACACAGAGACACATACACACTCTTCTGGGACACCTGCAGCTGTTGGGCCGCACCCCTCTCAATTATTCACCATCTCCACGGTAACAAGCCGGACCTGTGGGGCAGCTCAGGTGACACTGTTGCCGCGACGATCGAGGCCCTGAGGCTGTGCCTGGCAACAAAGGAGTTCAGAGTTCACTTTCTCTTTGAAGAGAAAAGCCCCTCTGCTACAGTGTGTGATTTTACTGATGTTTCACATGTGAAACATTTACCACAAAAAACACAGACTCTATTCACGCGAGCACACCCACACACACAGCCTTATTAACACTACCTTCATTACACTGCACTTTGATCGCTGAGACTCACATAGACTGACTGTTCACTACAGTGTCCCCCCTGTCTGAGCAGTCTGATAGAATACACTACACAATAGCAAGTCAGGGATTCTTAATATATTTGATTTTGAGTCGACATGCAATGTATAACTTATTCATATTTTAATTTAACCACAAAATGCCTTTATCACAGCCTCCATTCTGTTTGAGACCTGCTTTCAGCTTCTAAAGGAACTCTGCAGGGATATGATTACAGCTCCTCATCCTTTCAGACCCACTGCGTTATAGTCAGGTGGCCTGAAACACTCTACAGCAAGAGTGGAGCTTGGTTCCCCCCCTACTATCAACAAAGACAGCTTAAAGTACTGTTTATCTGACTGTGATGGATTTGTTGGTCTGCCAGGTCTTGCGTGGTTATTAGAAGTTCCTGTTTCTCTACATCGTTTAATCACAGCTTTTCCATTAACTCCAGGTCCGGAAGCCCCTTCACTTTCCCCTTTTCCTGCAAGTGGACTGTCTTCTATCGAACCTCTTCAGATATGTCTCCTGAAAAAGAACAACTTGCCCTTAATGGCTGTGTGAGCTGGAATGTTTAAATAAGTAAAGGGTGGTCTCTGGCCAGATTACACAAATCAAAAGGAAAGATGGCATGGGGCACGAGGAAGAACCACTCATCAAAAGGAGAACCCCCTCCTCCACTGGGCTGCAGTTGTGAGTGTTGTAAAAAAAATATGAGTAGCACGCATTCTCAGAGAAGATTAAACAGAGCAGATCAGATGCAGGAGAGATCAGTGTGATATGCTCTTTAAACGCGCACATTTTAAAATGCCATTTATCTCGTTAAATTCAAACTACAAGCGTCTGGTCTAGACAAACCTGACATAGGGACAACAGCAGATGCTAGCAATGGTGAGGCTAAGGCTGAATAGTAGCCGTGTACACTTACAGAGAGAGAGAGAGAGAGAGAGAGAGAGAGAGAGAGAGAGAGAGAAAGAGAGAGAGAGAGACAGGTTTAGCTTTAATGAGCTTGCAAATTAATGTTAATGATGCTGATACTCTAAACAAATGAGATTAATGACACAAGGATTAATTTCCAAAACAGAGAGGGACAGAGTGAGTGAAAGAGAGAGAGAGATTCTAAAGTCCCAGTGTGACCTAAAAACAGTTAAATATCAATGTCCAGCTGTGTTAAAAATATTTCTGTCCTTTCTTAATGATAATAAGGTAATAAGGGTGTCTAATTTAAACCATAGTCATTAAAGGAATAGTTTAGATCTGAGCACTCTAACTGTCAACACTATTACCTCCTCTTACCCAGAATGTAGTTTATAACCCAACCTCTGTATTAATACAATTACAAATAATAAAAAACGATGACAATCTCAAAAACGATGTTGGCAATCGATTTCAAAGCTGGACAAATGTGAAGGTGACTGTAGAGAGAGCCACTGTAACAGGTCGTGTGAGATCAGATAAAGAATGTTCTTCCTCAGACAGCTAAAGAAATTCAGTCCAGTTTTATACAGCAGTCATCCATAACCATCTGGTTTGGTTCCTCCACCTCAGAAGAATGGGCCAAACTTCAGTAAATAACCAGAAAAACAGACAGCATCATTGCTTGTAGTCTATCAATGCTCCAGGACATCTACAACAGCACAGGCATGAAGTGTGCTGGCAAAATTACAGCTCTCTTTCTGGACACCACCAGTTCCATCCACTTCCCTCTGGTAGAAGACTCATGGCCATCAAAACTACAACAACCAGACACTCCAGCAGGTTCTTCAGCAGAGCTGTAGCACACTTAAAAGTCATAGTAATAAGAAAGTCTTAAAGAGTTTATAAAACATTATTTTCTTTCTCATAAATCTCATAATGACATTTTTTTATCTTCTAAAGACATACATGGATATGATTTTCACATTAAGAGGTACTAACCCATATGACTTCATAAATCTACGTTGATGATGTGACAACAAAAAGTCCCTGCAAGCTCAACACACATTAGTCATTATGATTGAGACAGTTTGTAGATGGGGATAATCATGGGTACATGGGGTAACAACCTGACACTTTCTGAGGAAATGCCCTGGGATCTGGTGTGACCTCAGAGAGTCAAGACCTTGTTACTGTGTCCATGTCACTGCACACATGCATTGGCATCCATGCAGACTACAGGGTCAGCACCAGCTGTTTGCCCCACAAACACCGCCTCGAGAAGGTTTCCCCAGAGCTCTCACTTCCAAGTACATACCAAACCTGGAAGTGCTTAGCTTCTGTGCATTTGCATGTTCTGACAGCTCATGGAAACTTTCTGACTTATTGAATGGCCAGGCTTTTTTCAAATGGGTTTCCTTAGCTGTCTTCAGCCCCCTGTACTATTTTTTGAGGCTGAGCATATTTTGTAATTTTTAGATTATTGTACTGCTGTTAATTTAGTGTCATAGTGGTGTATGATGTAGTGGTATGTTGTATAATTGTATTTTTCTTTTAATAATAAAAAATTAGTAGGTCGATATTAGTGGGAATGTGTCACCATCTGGTGGTTAAAGGCGTAGTTGCATTAGACCACATTGTGACACGCAAAGAAGCCGAATTCACTAAATACCCTAGGTGCCTACAAATGTTTAGGCTTATAGTCTGTATAAAGGGGTGTTGCCTGCTCTAAAATCATAGCAGCACAGACACATTTGCAGATGTTAACAGTGAATAATATGGAGAAATGGAAATCAAAACTAGCTTT
The DNA here is from genome assembly GCF_029633855.1 of Hoplias malabaricus. NCBI lineage: Eukaryota > Metazoa > Chordata > Actinopteri > Characiformes > Erythrinidae > Hoplias > Hoplias malabaricus. The sequence goes on along the minus strand of NC_089807.1, from coordinate 37,737,039 downwards.
AATTAACACCTTGTTCCTGACGTTGACATTAAGACGTTATTCTGAGTTGGTGTTCAATAAACTGCAACACATCTTGTAAAGTGTTACTGCAATTTAGAATTTTTTGTTCTGAGGCGAGTAACAGCTTCATTATACTCAGTTCAGTGGAAATCTTGAAACGAAGTAGTTAAATTTTGTTTTTAAATTTCGTATTTTAATTAATACTATATCTAGGGTGACCAGATCTGAGATGGTGAAAAAGAGGACACGTCTCGTGCCGTTGTATGTTTAGCTGAACCTATGTGTGCTTTTAGGTCCTTTAAACCTTTATTTCTTACACAAAACATGGGAATTTCTATTTTAATTCACCCGAGAACTTACATTTACGTTTCGGCATAGCTGCTCGAGATGAGGGTAGGTACATGAGCTGTGCCTGACGTAAACAAGGACTACTGACGTGCAGACTGACCAATTAAATGTTTACAGAGAAGGTTCTCGACCAATAACGGTAGCTCTACAGTCAGACCGTCCAATCCGAAGATTTTAGGCTCTTTCACCACGCCCCCTTTTTACTCAAGCGAACCAATCAGAGTGGGGGGGGGGGACTAGTTTGTGAACGAAACGCTTCTCGAATTCTCTAGGCTCTAGGAAAACAAAATGCCGGACGTTTGTGAAATTCCGCACGGACATTTTTTTTAAGTTTAAAAGATGAGGACATGTTCGGGTAAAAGAGGACGTCTGGTCATTCTACTATTTCTTACAAGATTGTGTTGTTAATCTGTTCCAGTACAACCACTTTAAACACTGACATTTGAACCTTAACGTGGATTGCTTCTAATCGGACTTCTTCCGGTTCAGGTAAATTTTGAACACAAAACATATTAGAGACGTCTAAAATGACCAAACACAGAACTAAAACAAATTGGTCTCTCCTCTGACTTTGTTGGTAGAAAAGACACTTTCCTGAGCCTGCCTTATCCCTTAGCTTAGAGCTGTTTTTTTTTTTAGAATAGATAACTTCACAGTTTAAGATACAACTGAAGCTCATTTTAAAAAATATAGATATATACAACAATTAATTTGTTCCTACACTTACTATCAATTCTATCAGTTCCACTTACCATATAGGTTCAGGACCATCACACAACAGGTATAGGGTGGTGAAACGTTCTCAGTGCTGCAGTGACAATGATGTGGTGGTAATATATTACAGTGTGTTGTGCTGGTACCAGTGAGCTTTTAAACACACTGCCCAGTCACTGTCTACACACTCTATCACACACACACACCTACTTTGTTGGTCTTCCTTGTAGAAGCAAAGTCAGTGAGAGTAGCTGTACAGTTTGTGTTGGTTGTCCTCTTCTCGCTTCACACTGCGCAGGACATTGTTGGCTGGATATTTTCTTGTAGTAGTAGGAAAGTCATGTTATGTGGTGTTTCTCAAGACTTGTTTTTCCAGAATATCAGATAAAACAAGACATATATAAAACCCTTTCGCTGGTTAAGAACAGAACAGTGTGGTTCAGAGGGTTCTGTAGATATTACCCCAGTGGTTCCTACAAAATGTACATCATAAAATCTGTCTAGTGATTGTTATATTTTTGGTTAAGTCTATAAATAATATGTTAATGCTGTGCAAATCAGAATTAAATTTAATAGTGTATGCCTTTATGGTCTACAACCAAGGAACTAAACTACAGTTTTTGAGCAATTAGACTTCAAAAAGTGATGAAGGAAAACTTACAAATTTTAGTTCCAGTTCTAGGTAGATTCTGGATGTGACTGGATGGACTGTAATTTACAGAACCGTAGTTCTGTAAATTACAAACAATGCAACAATGCTATTTAATAAGCACAAGAACGCAGCTTCTCCTGAATGCATGAAATAGTTCTTAACTGTCTTAATAGTCAGTAAACATTCATTATCTGTAACCGCTTATCCAGTTCAGGGTCGCGGTGGGTCCAGAGCCTACCTGGAATCATTGGGCGCAAGGCGGGAATGCACCCTGGAGGGGGCGCCAGTCCTTCACATGGCAACAAACACATTCACGGACACTTTTTGGGTCGCCAATCCACCTACCAACGTGTGTTTTTGGACTGTGGGAGGAAACCTGAGCACCCGGAGGAAACCCACGCGGACACAGGGAGAACACACCAAACTCCTCACAGACAGTCACCCGGAGCGGGAATTGAACCCACAACCCCCAGGTCCCTGGAGCTGTGTGACTGCGACACTACCTGCTGCGCCACCGTGCCGCCCAGTCAGTAAACAAAATTATTTAATTTGCCTGTACTCATGCTATATTGTCATGTCTGTTCTAACAGACCAAACCCAGCGTACCAGTTTATTACCAAGTTCTTTATGAGATGAGAATGGGCTCTTTTAGAGCATAGGGACAGACTACAGGATGCAGTACATATTACATGACTGGGACACACGGGTTCAAGACAATGCAAGACCTGATGTCATTACTGTCAGCAGTAATTACACAAGTACGAGGAAAAACGATCAGCAGAGACCTAGTTACAATTGCGACAACAGACAGAAGATAAAAATCTAGGGAAATCTCTGCAAAACATGGTAATAAAATAGATTAAATTCAAGCTTAGTAATACATTTAAGCCATTTCAGCAGACAGATCGAATAAAAACATCAGCCCTAATGAGTCTAGGAATTAGAAACAGGTGCGGGTGAAAAGACAATAAAAAGTTAAGCGGATAATAAAAGCACATTTCGTGAGAAGCAGGTTTAATAGGTTCATTCCTGAGGTTAGCAGCAGCTCATCATCAAGAATTTCAATCAGTGACTTAATTTCAACCAAATATCCATTCTGCACAAACTAAATGATTATTTGAAAATTAAAAATTTGACAGTAACTATTTAAAAACAATTTTAAATAAATAGTTTTGAAGCCAGCAAGACAAAGTTTTGGCAAACTGGAAGTGAACGGAGCACAGATTTTTCTAAAGTAGATTAAAATCATTGATTACTCTTCTGTAACCACTTCATCAGGGTCGCGAAAGGTCCGGAGATGGCTCTGAATTATTGAGATTAAGGAAGGCACACATATCACAGGGAATCATACACTCACCCAGTCAAACTCACACACATAAACAAGGATCACTCACAAACTCACACATGTGGACAACTGGCAGTATTTGGCAGTGACACTACACGCAACACCGCTGTGGTGCCCTTAATCAGGTCTCAACAAGGTAAAAATGTATTGTCTTATTTTTTTCAGTCTATACTATATGGACATTGTGGAATATGAATAGTGGTTTGATTGTACCATAAGCCCTATCCAAACGGGATTAAATTGCCATGGGGTCTTGGGGTAATTCTCTCTCTCTGTAAGAAATTTACAGGCTGAATTACCTGCTGTTTTTCACTGAGCAAAACCACACAATTCAGCGGCCATCTGATCATTTTATTTCTGTCCCAACGCAAATCTCTGTTTTTTTACAAGCAGATCTCATTTTGATATGGATAAAATAGGAGTTTGGACACTGCTGCGCACCCTATTTATCCTCTGAGTGCATGTAACCACAGATAAACCCAGGAAATATTTTCAGAGCAGTGAAACTATATGTAATAGTGTAGATGTTAAAAGTTGTATTCAGAAGTGTAATCAGAAGAAGGAAAAAGTGAAATCAGTGAGAATCAGTGACAGCTGGGATTATGTGACAATGCAATATGATTTGGGAACTAGAAACGTGCATGTCCTCTAGTTATTGTTTGCTGTCTGCATTTATCACAGAGGAGGCATGTAAACATTTTATTACAGATGTCCCAATGAAAGTTGATCAAATCTGAATGGGGCTATAGTCATCTTTAAGGTCATTTACAACAACGCTGTATTTCTAAAGTCATAGAAATTTCCATTTAAATATATTTAATATAAAAATGTTAATATTGTGCCAGGTGCTATGTTTTTGTCTATTGGGATTTTATATGGGACATTACTTGATATACCACTCCACTGGTGGGAATTAAAAAATTGTAAACTCAAATTACTTGAGCTGGACCTTTAGCACACCCAATGACCTTAGATTACATGGTCGGTTTTAATATTCCCCGATAGGAAGATATTCATCCCCAGATTATTTGACCTCTTAATTATGGCCATTAGAACATGACTTGACATGATTTTGCCTGAGGTTGAGAATCTTTTTGGATTATTTTTCGAGCCCTGACAAAGACCTCTTGGCCTAGTTCTACTAAATACCAAAGCTAGCAAATCTTCATTAACACACAGTAACATTGATAGTTTCTAAATGTCTACAGTTAATGTGCTAACAAGCACTATTTCTCTGGAATTTCTCTTATACCTGTTACTGTGACAACTTGATTCAAAAATTCATTTGCAGATTCTTTCCCTAAAGCTCTGATTGGCATCCATCTTTTTCACATTTCACAAATTTATACAACCCCTGTGCTGTAGTTTTTAGCAGTTGTTGTTTTTAGAAGGCACTGCTGCTCTTCTGAAGCTGTGGAGGCCTGGGCGTTTACAAGCCTGCTGTGATTACACGGCAGAGAAATGGCATTAACACGCAGCCCTGACGCTAATCAAAACCAAAGCTGTGTCTGGACCCCCACAGCTCAGCAGCTCAGACTCGCTGTCTGCTGGGGTCAGTGTAAACCTGCTGAAAGATAGAAGGCACAAGCAGAAACAAAAACTGGCAGAAGTGTTTAAGAAAAGGAAAAATACGACATTAAAAAATGTTAGGTATGTTATGCCACAAGAAAGGAAATAGCTAGCTGACTGACTCTCTCTCTCTCTCTCTCTCTCTCTCGCTCTCTCTCTCGTTTTGTAATTCCTCAGCTAACAGATGCCTGTGGTTTCTGACAGCTCTCCTGAAGCTTGTAAAAAGATTCAGTCCATCTCAAATTTGAATAAACGACAGCTACTTCCAGATCTCTTATCATTTCAAATCAGCTTTGTCTTCACACACTATGGTTGGGTTTGGCTCTTATCAGGTCCAGGTCTAGGCCTTGGAAACACCATCTAGTCATATACTACCTTCCAAATTATAGGAGTTCTCCAGGGTTTTTCAAAACTATCTATGTACAACTGATTCCTAGAGACTTTTTTTTTCAGAGAATCTGTTCAGTCAAAAACAAGTAATGTAATCAACCTTGGCTAGACCTGTAGTTCCAGCAATACCACAGACATTCATGGCCAACCGTCCGAGAGCTCATAATTGTTCTAACTCTCTAGATAGGTAGAAAAATTCCTCTCTTTATTGCTTGCTGCATCACTCAGCAAGATGCTGGCTGCCATTTGGTGTCTGTTAACTGACAAAATAGATTTGACTATTAGGCTATGTTCACATTACCAAGCTGAAGTGACACAAATTGGATTGTTGCCTTAAAGGGACACTATGTAGTATTTCTACCTTAAAATCACAGCTTCTAAAGGATTGTAATGTTATAGGGAAAATGGAGCCTCTGTGGTGGCTATGCCAGGTCCTCTGCTGATTTACTGCACTCTCGCGAGAAATGGATAACGTTTAACAGAACATAGCTCACAGGTGGATGACAACCTAGCTACCAGAAGAATCTAGCTCTGTATTCCCTGTACAGACATTATGTCCTCCCACTGTCCCAAAAAAAAAAAAAAAAAAAAAAAAAAAACACGTTGGTAGATGGATTGGCGACTCAAAAGTGCCCAAAGGTGTGAGTTAATGTGAGAGTGTGTTGCCCTATGAAAGACTCGCGCCCTCTCCAGGGAGAGAGAGAGAGAGAGAGAGAGAGAATGAGAATGAGCAGCTGTATAAAAGTTAATACTGGGCTGAATTTACACAGTAGAGTGAGCTGAAAGGACACAAGTTGGAGCAGTAAGTATTTGTTGCCCTTCTTTCATGTGTTGTGGTGCTATTTTAGTCGGATTAGCTCACTTTTTTCGTGTTAGACATTGATTATAGTAAGAAGTGCTTTTCGCCGGTTGCTATATGGATTAAATACCTGAATATTCACTTGTGATTGTGGAACCCAAGCTTTGTTGAGGACAGTATTATAATAAATAGCTTTGAGACTTCTGATGGCTGAGGGCGAGTAGTAGCGCCTGCTAACTTTAGCTGGATTAGCTCAGTTTTTGGCATTAGACATTGATTCTGGTAATAAGTGCTTTACTGTCGGTTGTTGTCAACATAACGGCTAGTGTACCACCAAAGTTACACTACATGGTTGTAATTATGAGCGTTATATATGGGTTCAACATCGGCTCAACATTAGCTGGAGCCCCGAGAGCCATTTACTACCTTTGTAAACATCACTCGATGAGTGTGTGTGTGTGTGTGTGTGTGAGAGAGAGAGAGAGAGAGAGAGAGAGAGAGAGAGAGAGAGAGAGAGAGAGAGAGAGAGAGAGGTGTGTCTGTGACAGAGAGACAGGGAGAGTGTGTGAGAGTATCGTGTTTATGTGAGCGAGTGAGTGAGAGAGAGATGTGTGTGAGGCTTGATTTCATGACAGTACTGTAAATGTGAATTACACTCAGCAGGAAATAGGAGACAAAAAAGAGGAAAAAAGCCGATTCTTACATTCATCCATTCACTGTCTGTAACCCCTTGTCCAGTTTAGAGTGGGTCCGGAGCCTACTCTGAATCACTGGGCGCAAGGCGGAAACACACCCTGGAGAGGGCGCGAGTCTTTCATAGGGCAACACACTCTCACATTAACTCACAAACTCACACCTTTGGGCACTTTTGAGTCGCCAATCCATCTACCAACGTGTTTTTATTTTTTTTTTTTTTTTTTGGGACAGTGGGAGGAAATCGGAGCACCCAGAGGAAACACACGAAACTCCTCACAGACATTCACATGGAGTGGGATTGAACCCATAACTCAAGCCCCAGGACGCTGGAGCTGTGTGACAGAAACACTACCTGTTGCGCCACCATGCCACCCCAATTCTTACATTGTATTCCTTTGTGTGAATCATATCTGATTGCCAAATTCTATTTTTTCAAATCAGATTTGAGTCACTTGCATATGTGTTATTATAAAACCACACCGTGGCCGATACCTGTATGAATTAAATGTGTGTGGATCCAGGTTATAAAGTTCTAATTGTATGAGGAACCCATGCACACTTTTACCTTGCTTAGCAGCACTGTGTGTTGAGAGACTCCTTACTAGTAAACGGCATTGTTTATGACAATAAAGTATATTAAAGCAACACTTGGTAGAATTTCTACAAAATTACATCTTCAAAATCATATTGATTTCTTTTATGATTGTTTCAGTCATTTTCTCCATTGATCATTTTTCATGTTATGACACCTAGTGGCATGAAGGTGTCACAGATTTACCTATGTTAAATATGGCCACTTCCATGTGGGGAACCTGCTCTGTGTGGCATAAACTAGTACATGGAAAATGTAAAACATATTAATTGAAATTTTTATTGCGGCTTATAAGATATTTGTAAAAATATATAATAATAAATACTGTTTGCTAATTCTTGCTGATAAAAACGACTGATTGTTCCTTTAAGGATTTGATTCAGCCATGACCATAAGATGGCAATAAAGTCTACTACATTTGTGATGACTTGCTTGATATTGATTCCTGTGACTTTCCTAGTCACCTTCATCCCAAACTTGGGCACATTTCTTGGCTAATACGGTTCTGAACTGAATACTGAAGCAATGAAATGAAAATCAGTTTCTTACTTTCACACATAGAGTGGCATCACACTGCTACTGTAACATGCTAACCTGTTAGCGCTGCTACACCCAGGCCATGGGGGCACGCTAGGTGGTGGAGGTGCCCTTTCGCCCACCTTACTCTGAGCCAAGTCTGGGGATGAGGAGGAGGAGAGAAGCTGGCTCTGGCTCTTGAAGCCGTGACATCCAGCAGAGGGCCAATCTGCCAAGCAGCACCTCAGAGAACTGCAGCACAAGTTTCCCCTACACACAGGAGACACACTCCAAATCACATTGTGCTCCCTGAGTAGTGCTTTGTGAGATACCACTCAAGAAGAAGATGCAAGCTTATGCAGTTTAACTTTTGCCTTCATACATGTTTACATCATTCCATGAAGAATTACATTTGTGTTCAGTTTACATTCTGCATGAGGAGAAAAACTAAATTTATAAAATAACAAAAGTACTAAAAGTTAAAGCTGGATTTTCAGTAAAATTTTTAATTTGAATGAGTTACAGTTCTCAGTATGGTTTTGTAATCACTAGTGATAATTACAAATTCTAACATGGGGCACAGGCTCTCCCTCTATTTCTCTCTCTCTCTTTCTCACACACACACACACACACACACACACACACACAGAGCACATAACAGCAGCTATTTGTTAAAGAAGGTCGGGGAAGACACTTTCAAGCTCTCCCAATCTGCAAGGCCATAAAAATGGCTTTGTTCTTTTTGGGAGTCATAAAAAGAGTACAGAGATGCACTTATCTCTGCTGGGGTCTTTTTTTACAAAAGCCCCCAATTCTGTATTTACAATGAGAGAGAGAGAGAGGGAGAGAGACTTAAAAGTGTCCTTAAAGGGCAACACCACAACATTGTCAAAAATGTGAACGCCATGTTTTCTCAGTGTTTTCTTGTAGAGAAACGGATTCTAATTTTATTTTATGAAAGTTTTAAATGTGTAAAATAAAGAAAATTCTTTGATATTTGGTATTATTTGGCGTCAGGCAGCACATATATAAAATACTGTTATAACTTTCTATGAGGGAGATTTAAGAGGCATTAAAGGGAATGTCTAGAATGGTGTGGAAAGGTTGTTCTCTCTGATTTGTTTACATTTAGAAGCTCGGCCTCTTTAAAGGTGACATGGTATGTTTGAGGGGGGGAACGACTGTACAGACTGTGCAGAAGTTTAACTTGGTTTAACTTTTTAGCATTTGGAGTTCTACCTATTGTCTAAAATACTAGCATAAAAACCTGTGGACTGAGACAGTATGTTTTTTTTTTTTCACTCATTTACTGACACCGTGATTCATAAACATATTAGACCGGTTTCCAGCACACAAGCAGACTGGAGAGCTAGCAAACATCTAGCTAGGAAACATCTACTGAGCTTATATAAAAAGTGTTTTGTTTTTTTTGTTTTTTATTACAAATGGTCTCTGTCCGGTGTACTAGGATTTCTCACTCTCTCGCTGCTTATCTGAAATGGCCAGAATTTTACTTTAACAGAGAGTATATATTATTATATTATATTATATTATGTTATATTATATTATGTCTTTATAATTTATCTATTACCTAGTACACATCGCTTACATATTGATCACATATATTCTTTCAGTCATTCATTAATTGTCTGTAACTGCTTATTCAATTCAGGGATGTGGTGGGTCTGGAGCCCACCCGGAACCACCAGGTGCAAAGTGGGAACACACCTCAGAGTAGCAGTCCCCCAGAGAGCATCACACGCTCACACCTATTGACACTTTTGAGTCGCCAATCCACCTACCAGCTCTTTTTGCATTGTCCACTTTTGCACACTTCATTGCCACTGACACAAATTCCTATTACAAATAAATGCACCTGGCATACTGAGTAACTCTGATTCTCATTAAAATTTATTTTATAGTTGACACTATACTCTATCTGCTATAACTATATCGTCCCAAAATAACTTTACAGCAGAATAAAACAAAACCTTAAATTTCAATGGAAGTCAATGTAAAAATATTTTATTTCAAGTTATTTTGGAGCATTTTTATTGGTCCACTCATCATGGAATTCCACACAGTGAGTGTGAAGGGGGTGAAGGACAGGTGCTGTGCCATTTTATTCCAGTGATGTAAAATAAAAATGGACAAAAATGGAGATACATGTTTTTGAGTGGGGCGGCATGGTGGTGCCGCAGGGAGTGTCGCAGTCACACAGCTTCAGGGGCCTGGAGGTTGTGGGTTCGATTCCCGCTCCGGGTGACTGTCTGTGAGGAGTTGGTGTGTTCTCCTTGTGTCCCCTGTGACAGTTGCGATATACTCATCCAAACTTTCTTCAAATATGACATGAATTAATCTGGATTTTGACCCCCTTTGCTGAAGCAACAGCTTCTGGAAAGGCTTTACACTGGATGTTAAAATATTGCTGAGTATTTGATTTTATTCAGTAGTTAGAGATAAAAACATACTTCCAGCTCATCTTGATGGTACTGGATAGGACATCTTCACTCCAGACAACACAGACACCTTTCTCCACAACCCAGCCCACAGAACAGGGGGCTTTTTACCCCTCTAATTAACACTTTACATAGTCAGAGAGTAGTTCAAATTCATCCCATTCTACAAGCAGTTCATTTCTACACAAATTATACAAACAGTGTATCAGCCATGAGTGACATTAAAATAGTTACATTCACTATTTGACTAATTCACCAGTGTCTGGATAAGTTTGGAGATATATATATATATATATATGTACTTGCTCAATGAATTATTCTGATTCTGAAATGACATACATTAGGCTCCATTCCATTTATTTACAGTATGGAATGGAAACAGTTGTATGGAAACATCTAGCTGGATCTTCTGACCGTTTACTATGGTGTTTGTGCATTGTTGAATTTTTGTTTGGTGTGTGTGTGTGTGTGTGTGCTTGAGTATGTTCAGGATGCCTGAATCTGGGAGGGGCGGCGGCCTTGGAGAGGCACCAGGAAGTGGGAGGGTTTGCTGTGCTGAGACGCTGCAGGAAGAGGCTGTCGTCGCCGTGGAGATCCAGAGGCGACCATCGCCGTGACACTGATGTCATCTTCCTCCCATGACAGGACCTCCACCCCTGTACTCACACAAACATACACGCAAATACACACACACACACACTATACTATGCTGACCATACCACCCACACTCACAGGCATAGCTTGATAATCCAGTTGAACTCATGAGAACACCATGCCTAGTGGGCTACAGTGACCTTCAGTGATCTTTTCTCCTCAGTCCACTCTCTCTATTATTTTAATATTAGTTTGCATTGTATTAGCCTGGCACACTATAGAGATCAGCTCGGTCCCCACTGCTCTTCTGCTTTACAGCCAGCATTGTGTCGTCCTGGGGTTAAAATTAATTTCACAAAACAGACATGGACTTAGAGGACTTATTTTTTCACCTAATATTTGGAAAAAAAATAACTTGTGTTATAAACAATAATAACAGTGTGGTATGAAAGTACATAATAATGTAGCCTATAAGCTAGAAGAGTTTTGCCAGTATGTCTCCAACTGGAGAACTGTCAGTCAAAACAATAGATTATATAAAGCTCATTCTAGATTGAAATTCAACATGGAGAGTGGCAAACAATGTTGCATATTCCCAGTTAGCAAGGTATAAAAATTAGTTGTGAATAGGAAGTTTATGAAAGGAAAACATACAAGTTGACCAAGGAAGACTCCGAAACTCAAAGCAATATACTTTGAAAATAAATTTTAAATATACTTAACCAAACAATGAAAATCAAATGGGTGGAAACACCAGTTAATGCCAGTGTCAGAACTGTAAGAAGTCTGCTGAATGAAATATTAACCCCAAACATAGACCAGAACTAACACTAACTAAACAAAAGGAAAAATGGTTACTGGGGGCTAAAGCAATGCAGTAATTAACAGTGGTTGGTTCACATTGGCGAAGGAGATGATCCAGAACTTTAGTTTGGTGCCGTTCTAATGAGACATATAAAGATGACAGCGTTTATTAAACAAGCAAATTGCTGCAGACTTTTACAATATATGGTTGCATGTGAAGACCAGGGGAAATGGCAAACAATATCTAAACAGACAATGCATAGGTACATTACACTGAGACTGTGGCTGGTGGAACCAACTTGAAATGTCTTGTCATTGTTAAATTTCTACCCCTTTGTCAAATTTAGGCCCGAAGTGGAGAAACTTTTGGTACTCTGCAAATTTTAGGTTGATGATGACTCTACTTGACCTATAAAACATGTTTAATTTTTAAAAATGTAATGAATTTATTTAAGGTATTTTCATGAGCCTTTAACTAAAACTAGTGCAATTTCTGTGATTTATTTATTTGCAGGGTGAATGTTCTCGTAATATAGTGATTTCAAAATTTTTGCCTGGCATTGTACATATTTCAGCTCCATGTTTTACTGCACAACTTTTCAGAAATCCCAATAAGTAAAAGAATTGTAGTCATGACATTCGGTTACCGTAAATTTTAAACATAACTTATAAACTACTACTTGGAAGCTCCAAAGCTGTAACAAAAAAGATTTCTGATTTATTTCTGGAAAAATAGGGAGATGATTACTTTCAAGCTTTGCCAGCATATAAACAGTAACCGAGTACACATTTCAAGGAAAAGGCAGCATGTTAAACAGTGAAATGCTTCAGCTGTTCTCAAGCAAAAGTAATTTAAAGGTAGTAATAAAAAGTGGACAGTTCCTGGACAATTCGTGAATCATCAATTTGAAACACTTGAAATATAATGTTACTTTACACCCACCATCCAACCATGTGCACTGTATTACTCCAATTCTGATCTTGCTTTAGTTCCTGATCTGTTTTGCAGACTAGAACAGGACAGAATGTTATTGTGCACGTACATATGTCCATTGGTCATTTAACACCATGTCTGCTTCACAAAAGAATTATATGCTGAGAAATTCTTAAATATATAAATATTATTATGAATAATGTATTTAATTTTATAGGGGAGTGTTCTGCCATGGAAATGAACTGGAATGGCCCTTTCCCATCCCATCTGGTCTCCCCTCCACATCCTCTGGCTTAACTCAGCAGGTACGCTGTAAACACACACACACACACAGTGACACAGTCCTTCTGGTTTCACTCCGAGGGGACCTAACCCCTAAAAAATCCGTAAAGGAGTCAGCCCGCAGGGTCTGTTAATTTTCACACAAACACACCGAGTGAACAGAATTAAAGTCACACCTACAGCAGGTAAAAGCTGCATCTGGATATAAAATAACCACTTTCAAAACAGACCTCGCAAAGAAGTAACAACTGCTAAGCGCTCTGTAGGAAAATCACCTCAATACTCAAAAATCATTTATGAACAATGCCATATTGTTCATAATCAGGTCCATTATTACAGTGTCAAACACACAAACATGTAGAAATAGTAATATTATATTTACATTTTTTATTTGTAGATTGTACAAACTCACTACATAGTCCATTTCTAATTTTAAAATCATTAGCAATATCAATTTTTCCCATTTTAATTTGCTTTACTGTGATAATATAGGCCTTATTCCACAGTTAATCATATTACTAATGAATCCTATCAATTGCAGCTTACCTGAAGTTGTGTAAACACACAGTTAGATATTGTGCTTGCTTATGTATTCAAGAATCCACGTTTTTCTCATTGACCCTCTGCTGAATTTAATGAGCTACAAGTGAGAAATGATTAATACAAAATTACATCATGCTTTTATCAAAGAAACCTTCTTCAAATACAATAATACTTCAAGCTATTGATTATGACAGCAAATGTTTTTAATCACCTAAAATAACTGCATATGACAGAGTCAAAGAGCCTCTCACACAAGCACTCAAGTAATGGTAAAGAGTTCACTCCAGTCCATGAGTCAGAGATCCACTTCAGGTTTTACAAACAGCTGTAAACTCTTACCGTGTTGTTTTACAAGCACATTTACTTCTCTCTTCTCTCCCTTACTCTAACCTCTTCACCAGTCTCCTTTACTAGAGATCTGTCACTCCATTCTTCACTGCTTTAAACACACACACACACAGAGAGAGAGAGAGAGAGAGAGCTTTACTCCTGTAGATTTTGTAATATTCAGAACCAGGAAAAACATGACATGCTACAGGTCCACAATTAAATATGCTATGTTTTTGGTTCCTTAAAACACTTTTAATCGGTAAAGTACCCAGATCATGTAAACCCTTGCTGATATTTTATTAAAAATATTTTTATAGTTCCAAAAATTAAAAATGGAAATTCACTCACAGAATTTTTAAAATTTTTTGGTTTTTGAGTTTTTGTGACATATTCAGCCTTCAGCAGCTTCACCCTCTTGACACTGCAGTTATAAGTGTTTCAGCCTGGTCTGCTTCATGAACGAGGTGCAATACATGATGGCCAGTCCATATACGTAATTTGAACATATTTTAAACACACAAGAAGAAGAAATAAAGGGAAATTTATTTAAATTGTACATAATAGATCTAATGTTAAATCTTATTTTAGTCCATATTCTAAATGTGATTGAGCTCAGTCAAGCTTCTTTAGGCAAAAGTGCAGTACACTGGTGTCGGCATGACTCAGCGTGACTTGGCAAATCTGGAAAACAATAATCAAGTGCTTAGCATGTGTCAGGACAAAGCATCACCCCACCACAGACACACCACTGTCCCACATCCAGAGGAGCACTGGCCTTGTTTTGAAGGATTTGCACTGTTCAGGGCAGGTTGGGTCTAATACTTTACACTCAGACAGGCATGAGTCTGTTTAGGCACCACAATACTGTGTGATGACATCACACCAATAATTGGCCAATAATGACCAGAGAGTCATTAGTGGTCGGGCCAACTGTTGTCCTACATGCGTATTTGCTCTTTGCATGCAATGTTAAGCAATGTTCTGAAACCAAGGAAGTATAATGAAGAGTTGCACGCAGTGGTTGCAGTCTTGCCTCTGTTAACACTGATAAAAAGGATGATATACATGCTGATCTTAGGCCAGTTTTTACAGACCAAGAGGTTTCTCCATCTAATCAGTGAGATTAATTCTTTCCTGTGTTCATCCTCATGACCTCTGATTTTTCTTGCATGAAATAATAATCAAACAGAATAGTCAAAATGGCAATTAAGGAGAAATTATTCTTTTTTCAGAAGCTATAGATGATAAGTTATAAGACAACAGGCTTATACCCCAAACTAAAAGAGCTGGCTAAAATGAGGAAGAAAGAGATATGTTCAAAACCAATGAGCTGTGTGTAGCTCATTATAATTTAAACTAAACTGGACATTCTGAACAGGGCTGTTTAGATGGAGAGAACGCTGCTGTGATGTTTGATTCTTGTGGTATTTTGACCACATGTATGTAACAGAGGTTTCATTTAGACCCAAGAACTGTGTTTACTTGTGGAAAAACTGGTAGAATATGTCCCCTTTAAAATGTATAGAGAAAACGACTCTTAATAACCACAAGTCTCACTGTCAGATAAACAAAGCTTTCCTTTTTGAGAGATCAAGGCTATGGGTCTGAAATTGTCTGAAACCTTTAAGTTTTAAGAGTAAAAGACAAAAAGAAGTAATCAGATAAATCAAAGACGTTTTGGTGTATTCAGTACAGTAAATTGATCACCCCAGAACTTAGATGTAAACATCACTGAAATATGTCTGGGATTAGTTTAACTTTCGAGAAGCATAAAGTGAACAACTTTTAAGACTGAACTATATTAGAAATTAGAAAAATATACTGAGACTTCTGTTAAATTATCTGTAAAATGTGTCTTAATTTCCTGACATGGAAAATAAAATATTGATGAAAAGTTTATTAAACAATAATGTTCATTTGAACAAATTGTAATGCCCACTTTTATTTATTCATGAATCTTCTGTAACTTAGTCCAGATCCCATTCAGACGCAGACACAAGGCAGGAATGCACCCTGGACACTGGAATGCACCCTGGTGTCCAGCAATGGACAGGGCATTGTCCATTACAGGACACCACATACTCACCCACATAGATAATCACCTGAGGCAAGTATTGAACACATGACTCTGAGTCCCTTGAGCTCAGTGGCAGAGACACCACCTGTTGTGTGACAGTGATACCCTCAGATTGTGCTCTTTTTTGTCTCAAATGTTGTATAACTAGATAAGAACATAGAAAAGCCTTAATATAAAAATATGTATTAAAAACATGAGATACATTACACAGACTGAAGGAGTTATTTACAAGTGTATTGCACCATAGACAGCCTCCACAGTTGCTCCTTAGAAATGAAGCATATTTAAGATGGTTTCAAAATGTTTTGGCTAAAAAGCCTCAGTTTGTAATGCTCTTTTATTTTGTTATTTATACCTCATCATTGCTTGACGAAACATAAACTCCATAAACACAGAAATACTATAGGGTCACAACAACACCCAGAGAAACTTGAAGTGAGCAGTTAATGCCCTTATTTTTGTTGTGTGTATTTCATAGGATTTTAGAGTTTGCCATGTAAAGCATATGCTGATTAAATTTGCTTATTAACAGACAAATAATTAGAGCTGATCCCTGCATCTCATTATACATTAATTAGTATAATTATCACAGCCTTGCTTGAGTTCTTTTGTCATGATGACAAAAAGATGTGTTAATCTGTTCTTTCAGGGAAAAGGTGTTTTATATGTGTGTGTGGTGCTACAAATGGTTGTCTTTTCACTGCTATGAAAAGACGGAACCCCCCACACACAACACACACACACACACACATAATCCAGACAGATGGCTAAAGCAGTGATCCTAGTCTCAAGTGTGCTTTTTTACCCCCTCGTTACCTTCTCTAGTAAGAGAGGGAAACATGACTTGCATTACCAAGACTGGACACATCAGACCGACTCTGTGGACTGGTATTTCACACTGATTAAATAGACAACACATTATTAGTTTGACCAATAAAAAAAAAAGAAATCAAATGTACTTATTTACTTCCAGTGATGGCGAACTGCCATGACCTGTTGGTTTAGCTTTGTGCCAGAGCTGTAAGGATAAAGTAAAGGCTATCAATTAAATAAAATAGCTTTTAGCCTACAAACTAGAACCGCCTACTGCACATGTAACTCATTGCAGAACTGTGTCGTGCCACACTGTGTGTTATATGATATTAAATTGATTTTATTGTGATGTTACAAGAATAGCACATGGAATATTCCAAAACTATCAGCATTAACCTGATTTTTTTTGTATTATGTCCAAACATTCATGTTTTTGACAATAATGTTAAAACCGTGCAGTCTTGGAAAAACCACAACCAAGTCTATTTGAGATTAATTAGAATTGACTCACTCTGAGGCAATTGTGTGATGATTTAGGCAGGTTTTTTCACATCGGTATGAAAAAACAGGTGGGATATAATCCTCCATTACCTGTTAGCAACCTTAGCCTTGAGCTGCAGTGCTAACCTATAGACACCAATCTTATGTTGGCTAATTGATTACATGTAAGATAAGGAGACATTCGGGCATATTTTATTATTCATAATCTATTCCTATCCATGGTAAATGGAAAGGTTTTCAATTAGTATTAACCCAGGAGAATATAACTTGTGTCCAGAAATCCGTTCCCATGAATAAGCTTGAAAAGCACTGTCACGTCTAGAAGAACTTCTTGAAGTTCTATTGTCTACTTTTGTCATTTAGTCGGCAGAGAGGCATAGAGTGGAACAAAGAACTCTTCCTCCAGGGGATGTGGTTATTGGACCACAGAGTACAAGTGAGCAAAGCATAATCAAACAGACAAATTAAACAAGTCAGTGTAAAACACTGCACTAAAGTGAGAAGATTCAGAAGTTAGACTTAACAACTAAATGTACAGCATGTTGTAAATACTCAAGACATGACAGACTGAGTAACATGTCATAAAGCGCATTAGACAGAAAGTAAATGCATATAACAGTGACTAAATTATAGGACAGTATCACTTGGACAGGATTATTGAATGTTTTCATGGGTGCTGGGGAAATGTGACACTCACAAAGGCACTCGTCAGGTTTGTCATATATTTAGCATAAATTGTTGTAAAGGATCAGCTAACAGTATGCTGCCGGATATGTTAACTCAGAATGCAGTGTCCACGTGGGGTAATTTTGCGGACATGGGGGGAAAAAAGGCCAGTAATCAGGAGATAAAGACAGCAGTGTAGTGATGAGTGTGCAGAACTGTAGATACCCACACATCCCATTCGTTTGTGTGTGTGTGTGTGTGTGTGTTTATGTTTTAGGACAAAAAATGTCCTAAAGAGAGCCAGAGAAAAACAGAGTTAAACTACAAAAATAACACATATTCCTATATTTTTCTTATTTCCTGATTTTTCTTATTCTTTGATTTCTTATTTAATCATTTACACATATTTACCTACATATCATTGCTCTCTACTGAAACGTCTTAGTAACTTTATAAAAGATAGAAAAATATTCTTAAATTTCAGTCAGAATCAATATATAAAAATTTTATTCCAGGCTATTTTTGAGCATTTCTGTTGAAATGTCCATATTTATCATGAATTTTTCACTCAGTTTAAAGGACAACTGTTCAAATGATATAGTAAACTACATGACATCACCAGTTTCCCACGCTGCTCTGGTTTGATTGTGTTCCATTGTTCATCCAGTGTCCAGTTTGGTAACTGTAGTGAGTTTCATAGCCATACATTGTCACAAATGTACTTCCAGAGATTCTTAATCAAATTCAGATCAGGACTCTGGATTGTTCATTTAATAAATTCAAGGGTGTGCTTTACCTGTTATGCAGTTTGAGAAGGGGCAATGTCTTGCATAAACATTGACTTGCTGATTGGGCAGAGAAGGGGCCGTTGGTTGGGGAAGGAGGTTATGCTAAACATTACCATTCACCTTGCCATGTTGCTCTATAAAGAGGCCCATCTCCTGCTGAAGAAACCTTCCCTGGAGATGATGCCTCCTTCTCTTTAAACTTTATGGACTGCACACACTTTGGGTTCAGTCTTTCCGAATAATGAATACAAGGTCTCCCTTTACAAAATTCAGAAGATGGTATACTCACCATTGCTAGCTCTCCAGTCTGTTTGTGTGCTCAAAGTGGGTCTAATGTGTTGATGAAGCCACGGTGTCTGTAAATGAGTACAAAAACAAACTGTCTTAGTCTGGTATGGTAGGCTTTCTCTTGCTCTCTGCTCATGGCAGAGGTATCTAGAGATTTTTCGACAATGGCGAGAACTCCAAATGTTTAAAAGCATGAACTAAAATGAGGATTGCTCTATAAGTGTTACCCATATATAGACTTATATTTGCTGTTTCGACTCATTAGGGTGGACGTGTCTTGGGAGATGGCTAACTGCATTACTGAAAATACTACACAACTAAACAACTCATGTTACAAATGAGTTTCTGTGGCAATTCAAACAGTGAATACAAATTTAGACATGTTGAAATTCAGCTACATTCAAATAACATCATTATTTTCCCTTAAACATATCCTACCTTATAAGATGCTGAGCCGAGGACTGCGTTTCTCAATAATCATAAACGCTCTCTTTAAAATTGTTCTCATACCTAAAGACAGTTCAGCTCTGTCCACGCAACAGGCTTCTCAGCAAATAATAGTCTATAATTTAGAGTCTTGAGAGTCTTGTTTACTGCAAAGTCTTTCAATCACTCTGGAGCATCTCTCCATCATGCAAAATGATTACATGTTTTGGCAGAAAAACATGGTTTGTCAGAATGTTAAGTAAAATTAGCACCAGTATCTGATTAGCAACAGTAGCACAGTTATGCTGGATAATTCTCAGTGTTGAAGTGACATTAACGTGGTATTGATATATTAGTGGTTGTTGTACTGTTACAAGTGGATAAGAACCAACAGTGCTGCTGAAAGTTTTACACTCTTCAGTGTCACTGCTGGACTGAGAATAGCCCACCACTCAAAATATCCAAAAAACATCATCCAGTGTTCACTGATGAAGGAATAGAGGATGACCAACACAATTTGTGCAGTAACACAGGTGGACCAACGAGGTAGGTGTGTCAAACTTAGTGAGAGTAGCACTGCTCTATCTCATCCACTCCTACCAGCGCAACACAAAACCAGCACATCAGTAACACTGCAGTGTTACGATCCACCACTTAAATCATACCTGCTCTGTGGTGGCCCTGTGAGGGTCATGAACTTTGAAAAACAGGGTGAAATGGGGCTAACAGGTATGCAGAGCAACAGACGGACTCCACCATGTTATTACAGAATTGAAAATTGAACCTGTATGGTGAGTGGTGCTGGGAGAATGGACTGTGAGTGTAGAAACAAGGTAGTGTTGTTATGGCTGATCGGTGTATATACACATTTATTTTCTGTACTATCTTCAGCCTGTTCAGGGTCACACTGTGTCTGGAGCCAACTCTGAAACATTGGGTGCGAGACAGAAAAACACCACTCCACACATTCAAAGTGACAGGCATGTACACACACCTATGGACACATTGGTACACCCAATCCACCTACCGACATATGTTTTTGGATTGTGGGAGGAAACCAGAGCAGACGAAGGAAACCCACAAAGACATGGTGAGAACACAAACTCCTCACAGACGGTGACCTGAAACGTGGTTTGAACCAACAACCCCAGGACCCTGGAGCTGTGTGGCAGCAACACGAGAGTAGCACCACTGTACCACCCCACTACATATGGGGCAAATAATGACATGTAGTTTATGTTACACAACAGGCATGTTTATTACCCTTACATATAAAAAGAAGTGTGTCTATATCTGTGTTTTGAGCACATGACTGGGGAGGTTCCACATACACACGAATATCAGAGAATGCCAGCTCACCTCTGACTAGAGGTGCAGAGATGGTCGTCCTGACTTCATTTTTCCTATTCACTGCATCTTGTGTTCTTTCACTCCATTTGTCTTGAAGAGTCTCATTAATTCTTCATCTTGAGGGATCAGATCTTTCTGTGAATACTGAGGGAATGAGTCAGAAACCCCCCTTGCACACACACTCACACACACAGTGTAAGGCGCACATACAAGGTACTTACACAGGAAGTCACGTATCCAGTCTGCTGTGTGCCCACACAAAACCACACACAAATACACACTCACCTACTCAGTACACAAGCAACAAGCATGCAGATAGAAGCACACACAACTGTCACATTACACCACTCACTGAATATTCCACTCCAGTTCACACACATACACACACGTTCACACACAGATTTTCTGAGCAGCCGGTAGGTAATTCCATTTTTATTCCCTTGAACATAAAAAGCATATTAATATTCCTGCAGAATGTTCACACACACACACACAGAGAGAGAGAGAGAGAGAGTGCATAAAAGCTGGCAAATCACTTCTCCTCACACCTTTTCATCTGATTCTCTCTCTCTCTCCTTGGATAGACAATATATCAGCTTCATTGATTCTGTGTTTATCAGTGGTCTATTGCTTGGGTGGCCACATTAAATATTTAAAGTGTCTCACAAAGCTCTGGTACAGAGCACAGGGGACTCCTACAGCCACTAGCTGAAGCGCTCTTTCACACTCTCTTTCATATACACACACAAAAAACATGCTACCTCTTTTTTACTGAATGTCAATGTTGTTTTGTAGGTATGGCAGCAGAAATACTATCTTTTCTCCAGGCTCTCTTCCTCTTGTCCATCAACTCTGTGATTCTGTTTGCCACTCTGGGGCAAAGGAAAAAAAGCTGCAGGCTGGAGAAAGGATGGGATCTGAATGAAAAAACTGGTGTTATTTAAGGCAGATGGATGATATGTTTGTTGAAATATTGGAGTAAGCAATAAAGTCAGGAAACAACTGTGTTAAATAATGTTGTCCAACATGACAATGTGTTTCATGTAAATTGATTTCTAGAAAGAAAATGAGTTCCATATTATTGGTAGGATCAGGGGTGGTGCCAAAGGTACCTCTAGAAAAAATATAAAAAGAAAGAAAAAAGAACCATTTAAGTGCAGCTGTGTTAATGCAGGGGACTGAGAACTGAACTGGCCCTGACCTAAACTAACATTCAGAATTAGCATGTGATGGTTACATTGTAATAACATGTCCCATTGTGTTTGGGTTCTGGTAAAGTCTTTGCATAGAATAGGTATTTGGGAATTGTCCCGCCCACTCAGCCGAAACGCAGAGATACTGGTATACAGTTTGTAAAGTTAAGGTGGGTATTTTTTTACCATGGGTTTCCGTACTTTGAAACGGGGAGGCTCAAATGCCTGCTTGTTCCTGCTGTCCTTGTGGTGATATGTGGGAAATATTACACCATGTAATTCAAGTGAAATTTAGTTTTTCTAATTGTATAATAGTATAGGTAATTATCCCACTACATTAAAATTGTACATTGCACATGATTAATGTACTATAATGCATACGTGAAACAGAGAATTATCCAGTGGTAGCATTTCAAAATCTTTAAAGGTGTTCAGCAAAAAGCCCAGTATAAACCGAAAGAAAAATGGGATAGATAACAAAAAGGCAGTACAACAATTATGATACAATTATAGCATTGTAGTTTGTTAAACTGAGCATGACTTCCTTGAAAAAATGAGGAACCCTTGAGAAGTGTTGAGAACTCACAGAACGGGTATGGTTCTGTGGCTATGCATTCAGTTATTTGTACATAAGGCCAGGAATGACACTTTTGATAGGGCCATCAAAAAACAGGTAAGACAGTGTGTAGAATAACTGCTAAACTTTGATAAAGGTACACCTAAGCAATGTGCCAGCTGGAAATAACTTTCCCCTTTGTCTGAATCTATGATATCTTTTACAGCAATGTTATTAATTGTAAATTATTTGACTGGTTAATCAAAGTTGGCTGTATGCTAGGAATGAATATTGATATATATTGTTGCTACTGGTTCAAATCAATTTGCTTCTTTTATAAATGCCAGTCGATCTTTGCATTGTGTTCCTTTATGATAAATGAGTTAACAGAATTGTTCCAGAATTACATGGAATAAAATCATTACTGAAAAACTAATCTCTCACAGCTCAAATTTTAAATGAAAAGCTTGTGATCTGAAGTCGTGTTGGACTGTGTCTTAAATTCTCAATTTAACACAGTAAAACTGAATTCTGTGCTGCTTTTAAAACATGTTAATTGCAGCATTTTTTGTATAGGTGTTTTGATCAGTCTTGTAAAAATACTGTTTCACAGTGGCTAGAGGTGTAGACCCAGGGACTTCTGGAGATTTTAAGTGCTCTCAGGAGAACTGAACGAATAGAGAGAACGAGAAGGTGGAAAAGAGGATGTTAGACCATAGTTGTATTTGGGAGTGGTGTCAGAGTAAGAGAGAGAGAAAGAGAGAGTGAGAGAGAGAGAATGAGAATATGTGAACAACATTCCAGGCATTCCAACAGCACTCAGCAGACTGGACGAGACGGCAGCACCATAACAAACACACGCACACACAACCAGTGTTACCATACACCGACTACTGCTGCTATAGTGTCTAATTGTGCTTTTTCTGAAATATTTCAATGTGACATACTTTAAACTTCATTTAAAGAAACAGATATGTTTCACTTCACTCCAAAGCTGTGGGTGGATCCTCTGAATTCCACCCTGTTCAAAACACAATGGCATCTTTCACAATAATAAGAATGTCATAAAAGACAGGGTGCTACATATTCACACAGCATGAAGCTAAACTGGAGCAAACAGTGCACTCAGAATATGCTTACACTGCCAATGGGAATTCTCTTCTGTCATTCACTGGGTTTAATGTGTGCAGAGGATGAGGGCTCAAATATTGTGTGCTGTAAATAAACACTCAACACAGGCTACATCATCCCTCCCACCACACCAAAAAAATAGAGATTTTTCCTTAACATCAGCTTTTTGTTAGCATTCAGTGACAGTAACAAGACATGCATAATCATTTTACTGCATCAAAAATCCAGTTGAATACATTTTCACTTTTGCCGGGGCAGGCTGAGAAACAGTTCCAAACACAAGTCCAGCACCTAGTAACTGAATCTAGAATCTTTGGTGATACATCAAAATTATGTTAAGAATATCCAGGTTCTGTCCTGACCCTATATGTAGGCAATGAAGATACACTGATATTTTAAGTGCTGTACATTAAACTGTCTGAAAGGTGTTTACTTTTGTATTCCTGTATTGTGTTGTATACAACATTAACTTTACATTTAACAAGTGTTCATAATCTGCTATGCTTAATACAATCTAAAAATGTAAGCTTCCCTTTTTGCCATTAATCTCTGTACTATACAATATTTTGATTATTGATCTGCAGTTTAGTAAAATCAGTGGTTTAGTGTTGAACCATGAACACTAAAATAACTGTCTTAATTGTTTTAACTGCTTTTCTGTATGACTGAAAACTTCTCGTCAAAGCTCCCTTAAAGAAAACGGTTCTATAAAGAACCAAAAATGGTTCCACTAATACGAGTTAAAAAAAACAACTTGTTTTTACTAGATAGTATCGTGTTGGAAGAAGAGTAACCGCAGGTCCTTATCCACACCGGACTACATTCCACTCCGGGTTTTAAACAGAGTTGGTTATCACTCAGCTGGCATTATTATTTATGTTCCCACCCGTATTCGAACAAACCTTAATTGGATTGGCTAGTTTAGTCCCGCCTCCTGTCCTACGATTGGTAAGTCGTGAGTATCCCCCTCTGATTTGCGGGCGGGGTACGAGTATTAGCTTCCAGCCAATCCGAGCGCAGGTGGGCGGCAGCTTCCTGAAAACGGGTGCGGAAAAAACCCAAACGCTCTCGGCTTGTTGTCCTGATATCACTCCGCTGCCATGGAGGAGGGGAACGCTTGATTATTGTGATGGTGGCAAGTCTGGGGACTTTTTTGTGATTGTATGAGAAATTGCACACCTTGTTTCACAGGAGCGGAGGGTTTGCAACAGGCCACGAAAACAAACTGAAACAACAACAAAAAACTAATGACATGCAAGTTCACGAAACTACTACTGTGGAGCGTGCTCGCAGCAGGCGGCGAAACTTTTCTCTCGCCTCTCCACAAGGACAACAGAGCAGGGCGAGAGGCGCTGTGTGTTTCTGGTGGCGGCGGTGGTTGTGATGATGATGATGATGATGATGGTGGTCGAGAGTAACCTCCGGATGTCTCACGCGTTAGGGGTGAGAGTGTAGCCTTCCGAGGGGGGGTGGGGGTGGGAGGGTTGGAGGGATTTTTTAAGGGGGGACACAGAAAGAAAGACGGTGGACTGACCCCTGGTCCTGTAACGTTACTTTCTGTGTTTGGAGCGATTAGTGGATGGCTTGCTCGCTGCTATTTCAGCTTTGTGAATGCTTTCGACAAATCTGCTCTCCAAAGTCCCCGGCGCTTTCTTTCTCTCCGGCTCTCTCCCCGATCCCCGGCCAAACGGAGCCGATTTTGGATAGGGGAGAGGGGGGAGAGAGAGGAGTGTGTGAGTGACTGAAAAGAAGAAGAATCTTTTGACCTAATAATCAAAACAAGAATACAAATCATAACAAATAAAAGTTCTTGCGCTGTGCACGCACAGATGATGGGAGATTTCGCCAGCCCTGCTACCGCCAACGGCGGAGGCAGCCTTTGCATTAACACCACCGTGAACCTGAACGCGGCTCTGGGCTCCGGTGGAGGCGGCGGAGCTAACAGCGTTAGCGCCGCAAACAGCAGCTCCAACGCCGGCGTCCCCAAGCACAGCACCGTGGTGGAGCGGCTTCGGCAGAGGATCGAGGGCTGCCGGCGGCACCACGTCACCTGCGAGACCCGCTACCAGCAGGCGCACGCCGAGCAGCTGGAGCTCGAGCGCCGGGAGACCGCGGCTCTCTACCAGCGGAGCCTCGAGCACCGCGCCAAGAAAGCAGCCAGCGGCGGCGGAAAGCACGGAAAACAGTCGCAGGAACAGGACACTGCCGCCGAGCAGAGGACCAACACGCTCATAGCGGTGAGTTTACACGGAATACTTAGTGATAACCTTAAGGTCGCATGCAAAAGTTCGAACACTAGTCAAATGACTCGTTTTGTTGAGCACATCATACAGTGGTGAAACTTTAGGGCAGTTTTTCTTCGTGTTTGAAATATTGGAAAACACTGAACAAAGATAATGTATGTAAGAAGATGTGTGTTTTCTTATGTTCCCAAGTACATTAAATTTAGTACGCACTAACCGTGCAGAAGTCTGTTCTGGAGAGGATGTGTAACTTGCCTATTTTAACTGGGAATCCCAACAAAACACGTCCTTTCTCCGGGGCGCCCAAAAACTTTTGCATGCGACTGTATAAAGTCAGCCCTACGTTTGGCTTATCTTGCAGGGTAACAGTTAACATGGCTGTGATTGCAACCGTGCAAGGTTCGTCAAACTTATCTCTCGTACTGCTGTTTTGCACTTTCGAAAATGGCAGGGAGCACTACCTGACTGCTGCCCGCGGGACTGATCCTTTCGATTTGAACACAGCACACTATCACCTTTTACACGGCGAGCTTCGACCTCATTCACCCAGTGCAACGTCTCAGTGATGGTGTTCGTAATATGCTAATAGTTTAGAGTGACTTGAAGCTTTTTAAGCAATTTTCCCTCTTATTAGTTTTACCTTGTTTAAAAGTTGTACAGCGGTTGTACGTTACACACACGGCTGTGATGTCACTCGTCTGTTCTCCACCTACTTAGCTATTTACTTACAACTCACTGCCCTCTACGAACTAGTTATACACGTTTTGTCGAATGTTTTTCCAAACACTATTGCGTTTTAACGATTTCCTTTTCCTAATATACGTGTTGATAGGTGTTTCCCTACCTTTATCAGTCCTGTATCAACCTTTAAATTCGATATCTATTTGGTCTGTTTGGGTCTAAATGTTATCATTTGATAAACCGTCAATGTGGCGTTTTTGTTTAATGGTATTTAATCTCGCATACCTTTATCTCATTGGTTTGAGGGAAACGTATATTGTGAGCTGACTGGAGAAATTACGAACTGCTAATGTTACACATCTCCACAGAAAAAAAACCGTTAGCTTCGAACCCTCGCGCCAGTTAACATTAGCTAATGAAGCTAAGCAAATTTTAAACGGATAAATAATTGATTAACTTTGCTTGAGCTAAGACTACAAGCTGTACCAATTTTAAGTTAGTTTCAACACTCAGTCCGTTGTAAAAGGTGTTTAGTTTGCTTGGTGTTTTTTTATACGTATCTCAAACTCGCCTTATGTGCTGGTGGGTGGTCGGTTCGTTGTAGAAACGTTAAGTGATTTCTCACAGTCTCTCTGAAGTCTGAAGGCGACGGACGGTGGCGATGCTAACTGGAGGAGGACCTCCCTCCGAGCAGTGTGGACATTACACCGAGCCCGGCCATTAACTGGTGGCCAACAAATGCTTCAAATTGAAGGGATTGCTGCTTAAAGAGACCGCAGCCCCCCTTTCTGTTGGTCTTTTTTTTCTTTCTCAAGCCCCAACACGGCAGCTAGGTGGCTGTATCAAGTCGGTTTAAGGGTCCTAAGCTGCAACAAAATATCACAGAATCAGTTCGCTGAAAGAAGCAAAATCACAGACCCTAGATATCCAGTCTTCTTACCCACATTTTGGTGATGTTAGGTTAGCAGAAATATGACATTACTCCATGTTCCCTATACACATTTTTTTCTGAAGTTGACATGCTTAAGTTTGCTACGTTTAAAATACTGTGGAGAAAAATATATGTTCCAAATATTTGTTTATTGCTTTACACTAAATCCCATTAATTAGGCTCTGTTTGTAATGAAACATATACACGGTGTCCTCTAAGTACTGCCAATATCTAAAATAAGCCCTAAAAATTATAATAATAAATCTGCCCATTTTACCCACTCCTAGATGACAGTTATATGTGTGAAATAAACTGGCTGGTGCATATTTTCAGATGTTATTCATGTTGATAACAGTATTACACTAATGAAATGGTTAGCTTTGTTGTTTTTATACATTTTTCAAATTTTCAACTAAGGTCACAATGCTGAAGAAATAATCGACTGTGGGATTCTTTTACACGATCTGAGCTTTCATGTAAAAATTATGTAGTTTTGGTCATTTTTAGGCAGAAGCTCAGTCCACATCCAGCATGTTGTGTGTCTCCTGTACCTCACTGGAAGGCCACAAGATGCTGGTCTTGTTTATCATAATCTCAGACTCTTGAGAATGGCTTCTTGTAAGCAATTTGTAATGTTTGTAATATTCATTTCAACATGCAATTACAGTGGGCACAGAATCATCATCTTTTGCCAGTCTCTGGTGGCCACAATTTACAAATCTGTATTTTATTTATATATGGGAGAGAAGAACAGTAGATATATCTAAAATACATTAGTGTCTAGCATGTAATAAAGAGTTTGGGCTTTCAGAAGAGCTTTCATTCTTTTTTTTGAATGCTGTCTGACAAGTCCTGTGCTGAGTGTAAGGGGATATTAGCAAAACAAAAATCTTCAGTTCTTTAAGGGATGAAGGAAGAAGACTTTTCATAAATGTTTAATGATATTAAAAGCTGTTTTACTTCATCCTAGTGTCTTAGGGTTGATAGGGGTAGCATTATCATTATTGGGAAAAATGGTATTTACATACACAGGCACTGTAATATGACCTCATATTTCTTTGCTATTAAACAACCATTTTGACACAATGTTAGTCCCTATGACACTCACAAGATGTAGTCTATGCAAAGGGCTAATACCCTGTAAACCAGCTGGCAACAGATATTGTATGAAAGTATTTCTCCATAGGTAACCAAAAAAGAATAGCAGTTAAATATTACTCTTTTTTTCCCCCAGTGATATGCAATCAATGTCCCCCCAATGAAGTTTGTAGAAGAACAATGTCATGATTTAAGGCAGTGACTTTCAAAACAGGGACCACCACCCTATCTCAGAACACAAAGGGATAGAAGAAAAATGCTGGCTGCCTGTGGCCTCAACAAATTGGTTTGAGGGGAAAAAAAAGATTTCAGACATTGTTCCCTTGACATGTTAAAAAAAAAACACACTCAGAGTACTTGTAACCAACATATCAGAGGGATATTCTATAAAGCTAGGTTTCTCTTTTAAAAAGATAACTGAAACCTGAAGTCAGGCTTAAACAGGGATGAGAGCAGGATGTTCCTGTTGCACTATTTACATGTTGGGCTTAAGTTAACTAGCTAACCCTGAAAGCTCTTTGTGGAATACAGGATTATTTTTTTTTTCTGTGGAATTCAGCTCTTAACATATAAACATGTTGTGCTCTTTGGCCTCTTAGGCTAATGTTACACTGAAGACTCATGCTAGGTTGCTCATAAACAAAAAATGCCCAGCCTTTGTAATGATTTAGGTATTACAGGTTACAGTTACAGTTTATAGGTACATTGTCATGAGGTGTTTCTGTTACTGTGTTTAATCCTAGCACAACAGTGATTCAGTAAGCATAAGTGAAGCATTGATGCTCACAATGCATGACTGTTAGTGTGTCACAGTGAGATTTATGGTAAATGACTAAAAACAAAACATGGCAGAAAGTCTTTTCTCCTGCAACTGACATGTTAACAGTATTACATCTGTTGATTTCAGAGACCCCAGAAGTGAGCTGAGTTTTTTTTTGAGTTAGCCTTTAAACCGAAAGGGCCTGTATGCGTGGCCACACTTCAGTTCCTCACGCTCATATCTATAAACATTTAGTTTCTAGTTGCTAACTTCTGTTAAACATTTATCTTACATTATATTTAGAGCTCTCCTTTGTAGACCTGTCAGGATTATTACATAGTCACAATTATTTAAGCTGATTTTCCATAGTTTTTAGTATTCATGATCATGTATACATGAAAACCAACAGTGGAAATAAAACAGAAATCATAGCTGTTACGACACTTAGCATTTCTAATATTCTTAACTTTACAACACCTTTCAAAGCCATTGGTGAGGTAATGTTTGTTTATTTGAGCTTCAGTGCTTTTGGACAGTAACATATTTTCACAGCTATGAGGCAGGATGGCTGGTTAGACAGTTTTAGTCAATCTTATCAGGCGTTGTTAGATCCAAAAACTCAGCCACAACGTCTGAAAATGCTCCAGCATGCGTTTTTGCTGTACGGGGTGCCTACCACACCACTGAGGTAGGTGCTAATGGTCATTTTGCTTGGCTTCATAATTGTTCTTATTTTCATGTAATAAGATTAGCTGGTATTATTAATAACAACCCTGATGGATTCTGGGTTCCAAAGCCAGATGACTGGTTTCTTATTGCTAATGTTGGAAGTTAAAATGCTAAGCCACTCATTCGTCCTCAGTGTCCTACTGGTGCACACTTATCTACCTCAGAATCTGCTTTGTGGAGGTGTTTGTTGTTCAGTTTTACATCTGTTATATTTGTATTTTTTTTTTTGCCCTGTTCTGAAAGTCAAGCTGGAGTTATGAGTTCTTGAAACGTGTGTGTGTGCCTGCATATATGCATGCTCGGATATTTGGGTGTATATTGAGCAATTGTTGAGGCCTGGTCCAAAGCTGAAGTTTGTTTTTCTGTGTGTGTGTGTGTGTGTGTGTGTATATGTATGCATGTGTGCGCGCACACACTCTGGTTCCAACTAAAGCAGTACTCGTGGTATCACATTGTTTTGCAGTGTCTGGGACCAGTGCCCAGGATCTAAATTTAACTCGTGAGTTGGCAGCGTCACACGAGCAGTGTGACGTCAGAGACTCCAACAGCACAGCTACCGCTGAGTACGCCGTGTTTTTGTTTGGTGCGTATGTGTGTTAGTGGTCATACAATCCACAGCCATTTATTTAACTTGGGAGCTGTTTATTTCGCAAATGTGGGAGAAGAAACTGAAAGAAGTACAGTTCCTCCAGATTTTGTGTTTTTTCAGCTTACTTTTCTATTCACATTCTTAAGCATTTTGTCATATATTATTTTTATTTAAACCATGTTTAACACCAGTAGCGACATTATAAAAAAGAAAATAAAGTGTGTAAAATGAGTCAATGAATACGTATAGAAAACATAATAAAGCTAATAATAAATCAGTACATTTCAATCTATTAATGACACAAGATACTCAAGTGCTTCTGTAGATTGTTCCAAATTGATGAATTGTAGCTTGTTGTGTCATACTATTTTGTTGTTTAGAGAATCAGCCAAGATAACAATAAACAGTTTTTTGTTATTCAGATCGGTGAAGTTTTATGATGTAAATAACATGAGGCAGGTACAGTATAGTACTTCAACTTGAAGCTATTTTCCTAGGGAACTGTTTGTTTCGTTGGTTAATGTAATTGTGGCAAATAGACTAGTGTAGCTCACATGTTCATATAGCCCACATAGTGAGATCTTAATTAATGTAATTGGCCCACAATGATCAGCCCCTGGCCAACAAGGCTGTAAAGAAAATAGAATCAAATCTAGCCAAAAACGTAGACAATCAGGCATCTCTGCTACAATTGATCTGCCTTTTTCATATTTGTTGGTATTTTCATAAAGTAAAAAACTATTAATTTATAATTTAATTAAAAACCTTTGTAAAGTGTGTGTAGAGTTTGTTTAAAAAGTGCACTGCATTAGAAACTGACAGAAACACACGTGTCAGCTCGGCTTAGTTTTCAGTTCCATTTTTTCAACTCCCAACCCTACAAACCTGAGCTAGACAGCCGTTCCCCAATTTACAGAAAACCCCTGCCCTTTAAGCAGTGCACATGTAAGTAGTGCACACAGCCCTGAATTGTATACGGCATAGTAGTGTAGGTGTTTAAATTTGTGGTCCTACATTATAAGAATAAAGCAATATCCACAGAATACACAGCAGTTAACCGTATCTTTTTACCCAACTGTATTTCTCTGAAGAGGAAGCTGCCCCTATATGCCCTTTCTGCACAAAGCACACTATTAGAGGCACTAACCCAAAGAATGTGTCTTTTCTCCCCCTGCTTTCTCTTTTATTCTGTGAGGAAGAAAGAAAGAAAAAAGAAGAGAGGTTGCATACTTCCTTGTGAAGGCCACTCAGTCATTAAAGTGAGCATTTGCTTCAGTAAAGGCCCAATGGATAATCTGCCCTACTTTTTAAGCTTAACCACAGACCCAAGACCAGTTGGACAAAGCATAACTCTGGATGTATCTTTTTTCAGAGACTTGCCTCAATTCAGCTGAGAGACTATAATGTGTCTGAACTCATCACTCAGTATTTCAGCTGGAAGATGAGTGAGGAAGCAGGTGCTGGAAGGCAGAACTTGAAATCCTGTATATCCCCTTTACACGTGCATACGTAAGCAATGCACTTCGAAGCAACCACTTCTAGTCCTCGGTTACGGTTTGTTTTCATTGGACAGTTTGGTGCCCTTTTCTTCTCTTAAATTTATGTTAAAGGGAACCAGTCAAACCAAGCTACATCTGCTAGCACCAGTGTGTAAATATATAGACAGTAGTCTCAGTCACAGACGCTCTGCCCACAAGTAGACCGATACCTTTAGTAGGTTAAGCTGTATCTTTTTGTACTGACTCTGGTACTGGCCCTGCTTCCAGAATAGCAGACATGTGATTGGTCCCTTTGCATGTCAGTCAAATTTCTTTTCCTGCAGTAGTAAAAGGTTCTTGACCATGTTATGTGGCGAAAGGCACCAGACGCAGCGCAGCAGGTAGTGTCGCCGAATAGGGTCCGGAACCATCATGACACTGAACTGGATAAGCAGTTTACAGCCAATGATTGAATGAATGTTGATACTTAGCTAAATATATGATAGCTCAAATGTTATGTAAACCAGTGGAATTCTATCTGAGCATTGGGGTAATTAAAATGTATAAATCTAAAATGTTATTAAAAGAATGTTATCATTGACTACTTATTATCTGTCAGTAGTGGAAATTCTATTAGGTGTACATATGTTCTAAAGCATTTTTGTATAACATTTAATTGTAATGAAAAATTCAAACATTCTCCACTCTCTCTTTTGATCTTCTGTAATTATATGGTGACTGTTTTGTAGTATTAAAACTGACGATTGCCATTTTATTTAAAAATATCCCTAAAACTCATTTTGGATACACTGATATCCTCAAAAACTGAACAAGTCGATGTGCGACAAATAAATTCTTCTCATTTGCCATTTTTAAGCTACTTACTTTTGGGTTATTTCTTGTTGAATAAAAGGACACTTGTTAAAACAATTTTTTTGCACTATGCAAAGTTTACACAATTCTACATTATATAAAAATGCTTTAAAACCTATTTGCTCACTTAATAAAATCAGTTAAAATCAGTTATCAGGGTAATACCAATAATAGTGTAACTAAATACTAAATATATATATACATACATATGCTGTAGGAGTTGAGTGGAAGCTATTTGCGAAGGTAAGTGTGAAATTTGAGGTAATTGTCAAAGCCAAAGCCAACAGTCTGAGGCATGATATTTGAAGTTGTTTGGGTCAGTAATGTTCAGTTGCTCTGATTATGTAGCAGTGGGAAGAGCAGAATAACTGAGCATTTAAACCCTATACATGTAAATGTAATTAACCACTCTTTTAATTAACTGAATATATCTTAAATAGTCATTACTGAATGGCTCAACATTATTAATATTAATATATGAATAAGAAAAGTATCATAATAGTCATAAGTCTGGAAATTGAAATCAGTACAGTTTTACAAAGTACCTGAAGGAAATGGTTTGTGTCTCACTCACTCATATCTAGCAGACGTACTATTGTACAATATCACATGCATAGCTTTTGATGCTTAATAATGAGGCCATATTGTGTCTTTTCATGGTTATACATCTGGTCCCAAAAGTTAAAACAGTTTTATTCTGAGGTTAACGTTCTTTCAGCTGTTGCTTGAGGCTCTAACTGCTGTTTCCTCTCTTGTTGTTAGAGGAAGTTTCTCAACAACACATTTTTTGAGACTCGACCATAAATTGGATGGAATTTGAATCAAGCCACCGTAACCTGCTCAATGTTAGTAAATTGAACCGAGTATAATGAGTAACATAACAATATCATTACCTGTTTCCTGGGAAGACATTCCACTGCTGTGTGACCCTTCATCAAATGCTTATCCTTGATGAAGAGAAGCGAATTCTAAGTGTTTTCATGCGCACTACCATAAACTGCAGGTTGGCAGAATGTGTTCAATTTGTGCTTGACACTGCATAAAATTCACTGTGTATGTATTTTTTTCTGTTTTACTTTTGCAATTTATCTAAATTAATTAAAATTTTATGAATGTTCTCAGCGCCATTAGCTAAGTACATATATGTGCATCAGATGTTGGCAGCAGCCCAGAAATCAGTGCATTCATTCCTCGCTGTGACATGATCTAATGGCTACACAACACAGTATTTTTAACATGTTTACTCATTTTTAGACATATGTGCAATGCACTGTTTTCAAAGTATAGCCGAGTTTTCAGTCTCCAAATTATTGTTTTGGCGTTTTGAAGGACTGGTTCAATAGGTTGTCCTGTAGCTGGCTTTATCTAGAGGTGGCCCATTGATGGACAGATGGATGAAAGGTACAAGATATTCTCCAACTAACATGCTGTTATCTGCCTGACTCTTACTCTTTCCTTTTACCCTCTTCTGCATATTATCTCTCTTGTTTACCTGCTCTTCTGTCTCCTTGTGCGCTCTCTGTCCTCCTTCACTCTGCACCATTCTTAGTTCTCCTTATTGAGAAGTTGGGGTGGGTGTTGCTAAAGGTAAATCAACATTTCAGAGAATGGCAGCATACATTTATACAAGTGTTCTTTTCACTTTTACAGGAAAGCAAATAGTAATGAGGTATTGCTGCTTGTCTGTCCAGGTTTCCCAACTGTGTCCCAATCCTTTTTTCTCCTTTTTTTAGGACATCTGACAGTCACATTTTGCTCATTGAGAAGTACTGAGTTAGGCTTGTGAGACTGTGTGTAACATACCAGAGTCTAATCACATACCTTACCCATCATTGACTGGAAAGGAAAAAAAGGAAAAAAAAAAACACAAGTTAAGTGCCACAAGCATTGCTTACAGAATGAGGAGTATTTTGGTCCAGATTCAAGGCAGTGTTCTCCAGGAACTTGTTTCAACTGTAGTCATTTTTTTTTACTACTGGTGATGAATTTGTCATTTTGTTTTTAAAAACTGACACTGAAAGGTGCACATATTTGTACGTTCTACAAAAGGCCAAGCGTGTACAGACTAAGAAATACCCAGATGAACAAAAAATATGTTTAAAACTGTTGCTGTGATATAATAAGTTATTCATCTTCTTCCTCCATTGATTTTCACTATTTGCACTAGTTTATATGTCTTGCTAGTTGCTAGGTACACTCTTCTCCTGCCATATATATCAACTGCACCATGAAAGGGGATCTCATTGGTCAACACATAAGTGGCCTGAAATCAGAATGTGTGTCAGGATGGATATGAAACAGTGGTTAAAAAACATGTTTAAAGACAACACACTGTCTATGAGACATGCTTTCGTTTTCGCACCCTAAAGCCATTACTCTTTTTTTTTTCTGACATGTACCTGTTTCATGTTAGCAGTCAATAGATGCAATCTGTTAGGGATTCCCAATACTAACATCTTAATTCTGTACTGAAGCACTATATGAACCATACAACCGTTACTTCATCTTATCAAGGAACTGGACATCCATACTAAAATGACCCTGTTTCACCTTTTTATTTTTCACCGCAACCCTGAAATGAATTAAGTGGCAAAAAAGATGATGATGATGATGATGTATCTGTTTCTGTAACCTACTTGGGAAGTGTATGAATGGTTAAATGAGTCATTTTCACTAAATTTTCGAACACTGAGAGGACAAACAAAGCACACTTAATGATATAATAAGACTCACTGTTTATCTAGAACTAAATTAGCAGTAAATTAACTGGTAAATCAGTTGCTGTGGTATAAAAGCCATTAGATTATCTTGAAGAAGTTGTGCTGGTTTTTCTATTAAAACATGTTTACCCCAGAATAGAAAGCTTGTACTAGTTTTGTGATACATATCAATGCTAGTTGCAGGCTAGTGTACAAAGCAAGGCTAGGTATTGTAAACCTGTTGCAACTTAAAAGTCCCAGAAGTTTTTAAATGCTAAAAAATAGTTCACATTCTATAGCAGACACAGTTTCTTTAGGTATAACAGCAAAAGCCAGGCCAAAGTATTCAAATATGTGTTTATGCTTAATATAGTCCAGTGTCATTGAAATTAAAAAGAAAATATATATTTTAAAGTAGAGAAACTGTAACAAATGAAGAGATCTAACAAGCCTTTCGAGAGAGAGAGAGAGAGAGAGAGACATTGAGTGGAGCAAACGACTTCTGCCATTAGAGCTGATCAAATTATATTTTCAAGAGAAAAACGAACAAATTGCCAAAAAGGGTCCTTGAGTATTATGCACTTATGTGTAAAATACCACCAGCAACCACTTGCATATTAATTGGCCTGAAAATGGCCTCTTGGCCCCCTGAAGCCTTTAGCAGTGCTTTTGAAAATGACAATTTATGACAAAGTAATTTGGGCTCATAGACAACTAATCTATGACCAGTTTGCCAGATAGTGCGTAGTGTTCCAGCTGACAGTTAGACACTCATACTCCCATGATATCGTGATCTTTGTGCTGCATTACTGTTGGGAAACTCATCCTTATTCTCTTGAAATATTAGTGTGGTGCACCTCTGCCAAAACTGAAATGACTGAGCTGAACGGAGGCGGCAAAAACGGACACAGTGGTCTAATACTGTCCAAGCAGATCTGCAGCCAGTGTCAAATATTGGCTGAAACTTCGGTATAACAAGATATCCATTGGCTGGAGACATGTTTATGTGTGTAATGTCCTCTGTTGAGGGTGCGAACCCTATGAGTTTGTGAGATTATAATAGACTGTCCTCTGTTCTAGCTCTGTGTCATTAATCTTCACCAGAATGGGATTAGGCTGACTAGGTAAGGACAGAAAGATTAAGGGAATGACTAGAGTAAAGTTTTGTCCACATTGTCTTAAAGGCAAGTTCTTCAGTATTACAGCAAGTTGATAAATCCAATACTCCATCCAGTACAAGGAACCCCATTTCTAGCCATTTGTCATATTTGCTGTATTTCTAAACACATTTATGGTTGTTTGTTCATTGTTACAACCCTGCAGTTTAAAGTTTGACATATTTGGAAATATTTATTTGAACATTTATTATAGCTATAGTAACTTGAATATGTTTCTGTGTTTTAGCTAAAAAAAACCCTGAGTGTATATACAAACATATACATGTATACACATGTGTGTGATAACTCCAGAGCTGTTTTTCAGCCGGTCTTCTTCACAAACGTCATACGTCATGGTAGCAAACTCAAGGCACAGTACTCATTCCCATATGACTGTGGATTAAGTCCCGTGATGTATGATGGTGTGATGTGTTTCAGTGCAGAGAGAAAGGCAGGAGGAACAGACAGAAGCTTCTGGAGAATCTGGCTCATCGCACCTGTCAGCCTGTACTCTCTCCCATATGCGCACACAAACACACACACACACACACACATATACAGACACTGCTACCAGTGTTAAAATATTTGATGTGATGTGACTAATGATCATCCGGCATTATCATTGGCTAGGATGCTCGCAGCCCATAAAAAAAAGAAAAACTAATTGATTGGTTAAAACCTCCTTGGTTTACTGCTGAAATCTGATATGGTTGATTTGGATTCCAAGAAAATGGAATTGAAAAACTTTGGGGAAAAAAAAGTCCAAAATTGAGTTCCTCACTCATTTTAATTGTACTGAACAAACAGAAAATAATATGTAGCAAGACGGCTAACTGTTACCAAATGAATGTAGATAGTTGGTGACTAGATGTAATATACCTGACTTTGCTGTGAACTCCTTTAGGTGGTTAGGTGGCAGAATTGAGTGACCATCACTTTTTGTTGTGATGGAAGTATACGCCTATCTTACATTCCACATGAGGATGGTCAAACTTAACACTGAAATGTTAAACACTGAATTATGGTGTGTAAGCTACAGTGTGTCACAAAAGTCCAATATCTGCATCAACACCATATTCAAGGTTGGACATTCAAGGTAATGTTGTCTGTTTTTTCATGCGGATTCCTTTCTGCTTTCAGTTCTTTTTCTACACAGAGTATAAAAGTTATCGGACCTGTTATGAAAATGTTTGTGGTGGTTGGATTTCTTCTGGATATTCAACATGAACAGAATTGCCATTAAAATGGTTTGTAAAAATTTGGACACTGGCTCTAGTAAATGTTTGCTCTCTTCTGACTAAAAACCAAAGTACAGTTTTTCAACATTTACCACACCAAATTTTCAGTGGCTGAAATATTGGTACACTGACTTTATATGAGCACACCTCCAGGCCTAAGTAAAGGCCAGTGTCTGGTTCAGCCAATGGCTGCACAATGAAGAGTCCCCAGCTGTGAGTTTCCTGTGGAGATTCTTCAGCCATGTGCTTCTGTATGTTTGTGTGTGTGTTTTTTGTGTGGTGAGGTTTAAAGACAAATGGCTGCATTATTGATGAGGGCAATGCCTGGAAGCAGGACTGCGCTGCAGCTTCTCATCGAAACCTTAAGAGAGGGAGTTAAAAATAGATGAGTGTCATCAGACACACACAAACACAGTGCTACTCATTCAGTTGCTGCGTTTTCCATAGATGATTATATGAAATGCACAACACCTCCACATAAACTAATTCTGGGCAGGTCTTTGTATGTTAAATTAGCTTGTAGTTATCCTTAATCAGACATGCTCTACATATAGAAACATTACCATTGTTGTGTTGTGTGAAATTTTCTTAAAATTTGGCAAAAAATTTGTCTTATTGTAGGTGAAGTTCACGGTGCAGGTGTGGTGAAGGGAGTGTGGTTTTGAAACGGAAATTACATCCAACCACGTGTGTGTGTGTGTGTGTGTGTCTTGAGTAGAAAATCATGACTATTCCTCTGCGTTTATTTTACAGTTAATCCAGTTGATTTTAGATTTGCCTTACATTCATTTCTATGAAAGCAAATGGCAGTTGTCTATGGGGTTTTTTTGGCAGTGGCAGTTGTGCAAGGATTTTCATTGTACCGCATTGTGTTACCAAATGTCATATTCAAATTCAAACTGCAGACTGCAGCAGTCAGTGTTGATGGAAAATGGACGAGAAATTAGAAGAATGAATTTACATCAAATTTTGCCCTTATTTAAACCATTTAAATCCTGTTTGAGCTTATATCTAGCCTTGAATTCTGGACTCATATTTTAACACTATGCATACAAATTGCTCAAAAGCTGGTAAAGAAAGCTTTGCTGCAATGTAAAAAGTCAAAAACCCTATATAACAATGCTAATCTCTGATAGCACCCCTTGTATGTATGCTAGTATTATAGCACCAGGCTAACAGGTATTTAACATTAACATTAGCATTTGCTGGTCCTGATATATCATGGGCATTTGATGCTTCTAAACCGTTCTGTCCAGCTCCTGAAACATTGGGGAAAGCTCATGTTGCTCTACCCCCTTTATCTTATTTAAAAAAAGAGAGATTAATAAAAACTTAATGAAGGACAGATATATAATATGTCCTATTAGCATAATACGTTATTTTTAGGTTTTAACCATTTCAAAATGGTTTAGAGACATATTTTCACATGTATACATGTAAACATTTAGAGACAATGGTACATTTTCGTTAAATGTAGTAGATGTTAAATATAATAGATGTAATAAATGTCATCTTAATACAGGTAGTTGTAAATACAAAAACAAAAATCTAAATAACTTGGAATTAAATCTTTCTACATTGACTTCCATAGAAAGTTATGTTTTTTTGCTTCTTCTGTAGTAATCTTGGAGATGCTTTTTTTTTTTACTCAATATACCTTGTAGGTTCAAGAAGAACAAAGCCAACTATGTAATTTCAGGCCACACCTGTAAATTTTGATTCCGCCTTTATTTATTTTGACATTGGGTGAATGTGCAGATGAAGACTTGTGTTTGACATTCTGATATCTCCATTTTCTCAGTAGGCCTATGTGTTCATAGTGCCGCAGTAGGCACTATCAGTATTACATGTTGCTGAGGTAACATCTAAAGTGTTGTAAGTATGTAAAGGTGTGAGGTGGCCAGAAAACCTCCCCGAAACCTACCAGACCATGCTGTATTTAGAATTAATATATTAGACTCTGCTATATTAGGATGGTTGCACAGGCACATTGATACCATTTTATATTAATATGTTGCCCATCTAACACCTCCCGTTCCCCAACCCCCACTCAGTAATATTACTGCTTTCAATTAAAAAGAATATATCATAAGGAGTGCTACTGTAAAGACAAACGACCTGAAAATTACAGACATATTTTCAGAAATCATTAGGCCTTTTGAAAGTCTACCAAGCCCTGAGGAATTCCCCTCTGTGTTTCAATATGTTTCTTTGAGTGTCTGGCTCACACCAGCATTTTAATGAAATGTGCGAATGAATGGATGTAAACACCCACTTATACGCACGCCTATTCATATACAAACACACACACACCTACCCAGGACTGTAATCCCAGAGTGGGAATCCTGTGCTGGATTAAACGCATAAAACTGTCTCCGAACTCCACAGCGCCACCGCAAATCCCTGATTTACACAGCAGAGCCTCGAACAAACACACGTTCACCCGGATTCACTCACACACCCCACACTCACTCGCACAAAGGCCCAGAGCTTCACAGAAAGTGATGTAAAACCCGTTCTTACAATCAGCTAAGTGCAATAAAAACATGCCACTGAGGGGAAAGTTGTCTGCACTGAATGTGTTTAAAGATTAAACAGCTTGGCTTAGCTTGATTACAATGTCTCTAATGCCATGAATTCTCTTCAGAACTGTTTACCAGAAATGAACACCCATACAGAGAGAAAAAAAAATGTGCAGGAATTTGTGTGTGTTCTCCCCTACATACACATTTGTTTCTTAATCAGTTTCCTTCCTGTTAGACCTCTTCCTCTTTTTTAGCTGCTCTTAAGCCTACATCAGAAATTGAACAAACTTTTAAGCCAACATTTTACCAGTGTCATAGTCACTACAATGTCCCAAAATTGCGGTTGTTTCAGTTGTTAACTGTATAGAGTTTAAAATATTGAAAATACTAATTTTGTGTCTGAAATTGTTCTCTAAAATTTGCTTCTTTAGCACTTTAGCTACAAGGCTAATGTAAGCTAACATGTTATGAAAGTTTAGACTGCCTTTAGTGCTGTGGAAATATATGGTTATATCATCACTTGAAATGTTTTTAAAGTGTCAGTGTTTAAGAATGTTTTCTTTTTTAATTGAGTTAGTTGTACTCCTGAGAATATTATATTACATTTATTATAATAGAATATATTATAATAAATGGTATCATTGTGCTGTTGCCTCCCTCCCTATAAAGTGCAACAAATTAATTCTGAAAAACAGAGTGGTCTGGTAGGTTTTTGCAAGATTTTGCCACATTTATTTACATATTACACACCACACCAACAGCTTTGAAAAAAGAACCCAACACCATTTGCTGGTTACCAGAGCAACCACAACTTACATATGTGAATGGAGATATCAAAACAGATATTTTGCTCATTCACCTGTGGAATATAACTGGAAAAATTCCTAATTTCATAATTGTGATAAATGGAAGAGTTTGTAAAAGACATTTTTAAAAATGTTAATAATGTAATGTAAAACACGATATCATTGCCATGGTTTTTGATTGCCTAAAGGGATCAAAAGTGAATCTTTATTCTTGCTGAACTGTTATGATATAAAATATTTTATGACTAATAATCTATTAAAACAAGCAATCATGCTGTCGTTCCTGTGAACTTTGTTGCCTATAATAAATTATCTGAATAGACCTTAAAATAAATTAGCTGAATAGCTTGCTAAAAGTTTTTTTTCTTTTTTTCTTGCCACTGTTGTTTGAAAAACATAGCTAGTCTATATTCTCAGACAATGTCAGTGTTGTCTGTACTCTTGCTTTGTGAACACAACCTAGACAATCACCTAATTATGGTCATTGAGTTTGAAAGGATGGTTTTAAAGCATATACATTTACATACATGTTTTGACTGAGATTGCTACAGTACTAACATTTTGTGCACCTCCTGGATGTAGTAGCATTAGATATATGATCTGTGAAGTGCACTGAGTAGGGAACCACATGCTATTTTGGACATTTCCTTCCCCATGTTTTGACTGAGCTCTCTGTGTATGCTCCATATACACTGACTCCTCATCAGATTAATTTTCTCTGAACAAAACACATGCTCACTACAATTACAACTATCACCAGAGAGATCACTATGTTTCCAAATCCCTAAAACTTAAAACTTAAATGTAAATGTGGTTATTTAATACTTATGGTAGACTACATAAGCTTTTAGTAGTTAGCTAATATTTGCTATTAGCCTCATACCCCAGCACAAGACAACGCAGTACAAATCCTCCAGGTTTATGTTGTTTTTTATTTTTTAAGTAATTGTTTTTTTAAGTTAATGTTTCAACAGGTTTAGGCCTGTTTGAAATATCACTTTTATATTATATATATTGCTAAATTAGTGCTAAGTTATATACTGGCCAAACTGTATCTGTTGTAAGTCTCATACCACATATTTGTCTTATAAAATTCATCCTCATTACATCCAGCTCTTCATCTCAGTTTTTCAGGAAGTGTATCTTGACCAAAGCAGAATGAGTTTTTTAGTTTCCATTTTACCACAATTTGCGCAGTCTTGGTGACCTCTCCTGGCCTTACCTTCACTGCTAATCTTTCACTCTTAGCAAGAGGACCTATAGGGGTAACACAATTTAATTTTCAATTCCATTAAAGTCATAACAGCTATGAAGGAGAGCGTGAAACAGTTGCAAAGCACACAGAGATGCAAGAAAATTGAGACACACACACCTAATTGGGAAAATGACCTTTATGAGACAGGCTATCTTGAACAGCTAGCATTCACAAAGCCTGCTGCTGTTTTTCACATTGTAACAAATATCTTTTGATGTTGAGCAGTTGTGAATATAATTCTGTTTTCCATTGGGACCAAAGGTGTGTTTTATTAGGGACATCTTAACAAAACTAAATTAATTTAAGCTAGAATTTATACATCTGGTGTTAAGCAGACAGAATTATCAACAACTGTGA
This sequence comes from Hoplias malabaricus, assembly GCF_029633855.1. Classification (NCBI taxonomy): domain Eukaryota; kingdom Metazoa; phylum Chordata; class Actinopteri; order Characiformes; family Erythrinidae; genus Hoplias; species Hoplias malabaricus. The sequence goes on along the minus strand of NC_089807.1, from coordinate 37,694,264 downwards.
GCTAATAGCCACAGGTGATGGTGGTGACTAGGTCAGTATTCAAGAGAGAATAAGAAGTGTGTTACAGATTATATAGGGTGAGTTTTTTTGAGGCTGGGACTCGTGAACCTTATGGAACTGGCTTGTATCTCTCACTCACTCACATTTATCAAAATAATCCATAAGAGGCACCTTTCAGTGCCTTGGGTCAGTCACACACTTTCCCCTTGTTTTTTAGGACTGTGTCACAACAGGCCAGTAAACAGTACCTGAAAGAGATTAGTTTGCGAGTGTTTTCCTTTCTTGAATCTCCACATTTGTCAAAATACATTTTTCTGAACATTTTGTCATCAGAACCCGAACAACTACAGATTTAATTAAGGAGTTTTATTAGAAGCGCCCACGTGGGAAAGATATAATTTTTCTGTGGTGTTCGAAAGCTCATGAGTTTTAAGTTTGACAATTTTAGGCATTCACAAGTGGGTAATTTGTCTTGTTTAATGTGTGATATGTACCCCCCCCAACACCCCCTATATCTGTTTATCTATTTACACACACAATATTATCAAAAGTATTGGAACACATCTTAATCTTTGAATTCAGGTGTTTCTGTTTTCCCACTGTACTCTCTCTCTCTTTCTCTCTCTCTCTCTCTCTCTCTCTCTCTCTCTTTCTTTCTTTCTTGCTAACCCTTGCTTGTTTATTTTCTCTCTCTCTCTCTGATATTATGTAGAGTATGAGGACACAGAAGCTCGTGGTTAATTTTATGACTTCCTGGTCAGAGCAGACCAATCCAAAAATAGCAAGATAAGAACTGCAAACAGGGAAGACTGTCTGTCTCTCTCTGTATATTTTCCTCTTTGTCTCTCTCTCTTTCTCACCCTGTTTACACCACTTCTGTCTCTTTCTACTTACCTTTCTTTCTCTTTTGTATGTGTGTGTGTGTGTGTGTATTCAGGCTACCAGTAACACAGTTGATTGTTGATATATATATATATATATATATATAATGTAATTATTTTTTGAAAAAACAGCAAACAGCAGTGTGGTGTAGAGAATATGAACTCCGTGCCCATTGCAGACACAAAGTTGTGAATGAGGAGAGCTCAGTGAATTGGAGTCATTGGCTCAGTCATTGTGCTTTCTAGAAAAGAGAAAAGTGAAACTGCGCACTCTGCTATTCACACTCATCCATATTTCAGCAGAGATACTCCCAGAGAGAGAGAGAAAGAGAGAGAGAGATCACACTAACACAGGTATACGCTTCCAAACTCCTCCCTCTTTCTCTGACGCTTCTTCTGTGCTGGTGTCATTATCCCCTCGCGTGCACTTAAAGCTGTAATCACAGATTAAACTCCTCATGGTGTGGATTCTGCTTTACACACTCAGCCTTGGACTCTAGACTTGGTTCATGAAACTAATCCTCAGTGATGGGCAGTAACTAGTTACATTCAATCACGTATATGTGTTTAAAATAGCAGTCATTGATACCATCGACGTTCTTCCTGTGTCTGTGTGAGTGTCTATGACACTATAACCCCTTTCACACTTGCACGGGAGCCTAGAAATGTTCCAGAGTTTACACGAAGAAGATGTAAATGTATCCACAGCATTTGTCGCAGACATTACACTGACTTTATGCTCCTAGTGCCCTAGTAACTACTCGGGGTAATATCTGCGTCAGTGCACCCATGAATTGAGCTGCTAATGTCCTGGAATAACGTCTGCACATGTTTCACAGCTGCTGCCCCATGCCTAAAGCCCGTGGAGCATTTACCACTGCGAGAAAGTGTCTGACACAGAAAGCCTCCTGCTGTTTGCTGCATGTGTGAAGGGCCACCCTGGGACATCTCTGGACATGATACTGCGGAGTTTCTCTGGAGTTCATATGTGAAAGGGGCTTACGACTTGAGGAACCTGGTGTGGGGGGGGGTGTCAAATTGCCACAACACAACTTTACTGTACAGATCAATGTACTTGGAGGAGAACACTGTCTAGTTCTGTTACAATAGGATGCTCAAAGATGCAGGAGAAAGAGTGTGTTTTCTGTGAAGTGTGTGTGTGTATGTGGCACTGCACTGTTAGCTGCTAACATAACCTTCTGCTTGGGAGAAACCTTGCATCCTGTTTTTTTATCCATATCAGTAATGCTCTCTCTCTCTCTCTCTCTCTCTCTCTCTCTCTCTCTCCTCAGTCTATCATGCTTTCTCCCTCTCTTTCTCTCTTTCACTTGCTTTGTCTGTCTTTTTCTTTCTCTTATTTTTTTCTTTATCTTCCCTCTTCTTGTGCTTGTCCTCCCTCTTGTTCTATCTCATGTGCCCCCCCCCCCCTATCTGACAGATCCAAGACGACAGCCAGGCTGTTCCCGGCTGTCTGCATCACAGTCACCATGACAACAGAGAGAGAGAGAGAGAGAGAGAGAGAGAGAGAGTCAGTCTGCACAGTGCTTATATCAGAGAGAAGCTGTTTGGAGAATTATGTAACGTTCTCCCCTGTAGAAAATGAGAGAAAGTGCTTTATCTCTAAAGTTTTGATTTCCTTAAGTTTGTAAACCGGCGTACTCTTTCTTGTTCTCTCTCTTTTGTGACTCTATTTATTTTTCTGTCTCATTGCTCAGTTTTTCTTTTTAGATGTTCTCTGCCTTCCTTTTTTCATTTTTTTTTATTTAACTAAACAGTCTCTTTTGAAATAACAAAGCGATAACAATAGGAGATGAATGAATGTCCACAATTGACCTCACTCTCTCGCCGGGTGGGATGGCCCTTCCTCTCCCCCATCATTACTCTGTTAGCATTATTGTTCTCCTCCAAGCATGTTGAATTGTCCAGTGGTGCATTGTTGATTGTAGCACAAACAGAAGCAGACTGGTTTCATGTGCCTCAGCACATAATTCCTCTAGAATTCACCCTCCCTGCTTGGTAGCGGTGTGTGATTAGAGGAGGCTGAGCTAGTGGGTGGAATTGGCAATGAAGAAAACTGGGGAGAAAATTAGGGGAAAATCAATTCTGCCAGCCACTAGGGGGCCTACAGCAAGAGGCTATTAGTGTTCTTGGTATTGATAAGCTGATGCTCAGTGTTTAATTATGAGTATTTGTATTAGTAAACAAAATGATTTAGATTCTGAATAATAGCTGTTTAGACAAGTTCTGAGCTGTACCTTTTTTCCCCTCAGCTTTTAGAGAGGTGTTAGTGTGGAGAACAGCCCCTGTGATGGACATGTTGGAAAAGGAGGGGAGATTGGGTAACACCGGCTAAAAATACTTTAAATAATCTGCAAACAGGAAGTTAAAAATACTCTGTGTGTCCTCCCAGGCTGCTTACCATCTCTGATGTGAGAGAGAGAGAGAGAGAGAGAGAGAGAGAGAATGGAGGGAGAGGAGTGCTGATAACTCTTTCATCAGTATTCACACACACAGCTACTGAACGAAGGCCATGAGTCAGGCATTTTATTGGGCCCGATAGCCACTGCATCTCAACTCAGACATGCCTATGTATACTCATCAGTGTAAAAAATGCTGTCACCGATGACCAAGGCTTTTTCAGAACATATCGGGGGCCTGAAATGAAATCCTGCTTGGGGGCAGCTAACACCTGCCCCCCGCCCCAATTAATACGACAATAAAACGGGAAGTTAATTTAATAGATGAGAATGAGTAAATTTATTTAGTATGTATATAATGCATGAATTTGATGCACCTTCATAGTATGGGGTCCATAAGCCACTGCCAATTGAGCAAAACAACAAAGTTTTTCTGTCTATATTTATTTTTAGAAGCTGGACACTGATGAACCTTATTTTTGGTTTGAAAGAGCATTGCATTCCCTGATATAGATTTTATTATAACATTTTAAAAGGCATCTACAGCCATACATCCGAATTGGTTTCACTCGGTCCCCACACCCCTTACTCTCTCCCCTCTTACCACATCCACGAACCTTCTCTTTTGCTTCCCTCTTCTCCTTCTCCCAGGTCGGTCCACCCTCATTCCAAGAACGGACCATCCATTCTTGTATTTTATCTTTCGATATAACCCTCATTCCTCCCCTGCACATGCTCACACCACTTCAAGCTCCCCCCTCTTAATTTTTCAGTTAAAAAAAAAAAATGTATGGAATTCCCCTTTGACTTTTATATAGGAAAAGAAAGTGAAAAAATCCAATGTGTTCCCATGATTGTGTATTGACATGCTGTAGGCAGTATTTACTGCAATCATGTCTAATAATTACAAAGTAATGCTGACAAGTTGATTTCTTCATGAATATATTGCCGACTGAAAGAGAAATGGAGAAAATGGATCAGTGGATGAAGCTGAGTCTCCGTTCACATAAACAGATCAGAAAAGAAAGAGCCCCCTCTTTTGGTCTTCCCTGATTCGTGGTCACTGAATATTATTACAGAATAGTGCATGAGAGAGAGAGAAAGAGAGAGAGGGAGTGAAGAGTGTAAAGAAGTGGAGGTCGAAAGGAATCTTTAAAAGTTTAGAAATGTTAATACTTGGAATGTTTGTGGACCCATCACGATGGACATTGTCCCCTTTTTGTTTTTTAACAGCTTGTATTGCTTTGGGAAAACTATAGCCAATAACAGTTTTCTGTGAGGATTTGATGGCATTCAGTCATGGGAACCCATGAGTGATTATGCTGGATTATTTGTTGTGGATTACAGACATTGCCCCAAATATATTGGTTGATACTGCTTCATTTCAGAGAACGTTTCCACTACTCCACAGCCCCCAGTTGGGAAGGTTTAAGACCTTCTAGGCAAGACATGGCACTGTGCACGATGACTGCGTGAACAGCTGAATGTCTGCGTCTGCAGTAGCTACGATTTAAGAACAGAACTTGTTCATTAGAAGGGGTGTCAGCTGGATATTTTATCAACGATGTACTGCTACATTGACACAGCCCTCTTAATGTGTGTGTGTGTGTGGGTGTGTTTTATTGACCACTGAAGCAAAGACAGCAGATCTCCCTCTCTCTCAGTGAAGAGTGGAGAATGAGTCTAATGATGGCTGTCATAGGGTTGTGCAATGAATCGTGCATTAATTGTTACTGCAGATTTGGCCTCTGCAATTAACTAATCATCATAGCCTGCAATTAGTGCATTCATTGGAGTCGTGCACCAGGTGCAGTTCTGACAGATCAGACTTCAGAAATCTGCAGCATCTACAGACTCAGATATGGACGGTTTAGGTGCTGTAAGTGCAATACACAGCCTCTGGTGTCGTGTATGTGTGTGTATCTGTGAGTCTGTGTATTTGACCGTTCCAATTATAGAAGACATTATGCCAGTTTTTCTTTTCAAGTACAAGAATTGACATCTTAAATAAAGGTCAATAAAATTACACATCTGATTTTTCTTCTTTAAAAACTGCTAAATCAATTTTAATTAACCCTTTGCTTAAGGTGAGCATCTAGAAGTGGGGTATCATCATCAAAACTCTCACACACTCCACTGCATCTCCAGGAAGTAATCCACCACTAAACACATGACATCACACAATGCAATAATAATGTATTAATTTTAATTCTGTCTAATACCTTCTCTACAATTTTCAGCTAATATCTGCATTATATCATATTATTGCTTTTTTAATATAGGAGCTGAATTGAACTAAAGCGATATTTAGCTCCGCTCTATAGATTTATGAGTATTTATAAATGCTGTCAACATCGGCTAGTTTCTGACCACAGCAACAATGTTGACCAGATATTATTTGGGTGGTGGACCACTATGTCTAATCTGTGTGTGTGAGTGTGTGTGTGTGGAACGGTCCTGAATGCATAATGCACATTGTGGTTGCTGGGTATGGACTGTTAGAAGATAACTAACATGAATTGTGTGTGAACACATGTGATGGAGTGTCTTACTGTTCACCAAAACTGTGGGTCTGATATCATTTTAAAGTTTACTGATGCAGTTACTCTTAGTCAGTGCATGCTTTCTTGTGGACTGTGATGGGCCCATTCCACATAATGAACTGAGACAATCACCACACGTCTTTTTACACTTTGTTGATCCTCATTCATAAGAGTAAGGCTACATGACACCAGCCTAAGTCTTTTACGACTCTCTAACATAAACATTTATTGGCTTATCCCAACAAGTGTCCTTTGTAATAATGGCTGCTTAAATAAGTTTCACCCTAGAAAGTGTTGATGTTTTTATAAAAAACACTCCACTGTGTAACACTCACAATTCACTACCCTGATCGTGCAGTCGGCATTATGTGCTGTTAGCCCTTGTAGCATAATAGTGGAGCCTTGTTCCTACGTTTGCGTTCTGTTTACGTTTATGTTGAGGCGAGGCCATGACCATCGGCAGGCCTCTGGGTCAAACAGTGGCCAGCATGGACTCAGCAAGTACTGGACTATATATTTAGCCCTTACAACATTTACCAATATCTAGTAATGTTGGCTGGTCATAGACAATGTTTGGCTAACATATACTGGACCGAGATTTCATTAAAAAATAGTTAATTTTGCTATAAAGCAAAAATAAATAAATACAACTAACAACAAACAAATTAAAAATAAAATTTAATGAAGTTCCAAAAAGTGAAAAAAAAAAATCCAAAATGGGGAAATAATAAAGATTTCACAGTGCCCTGACATTAACCTTTAATGACAACTGACATAAACATCCATTAACACTTGTTAATGAAATAATGTGAAATTAACTAAAGCAACCATTTTTGATCATGGCTTATGTCAGTTGCTATGACATGTCTGTGTAAGTGTTATTTAGTGTTCTGAATAACCATACAGTATCCTCATTGTCTTTTCTACACTTTAGATTAAGAGCTCAGCGGTAGATTATGTTAATGTTGATTATGTCAAGAATATGTTCCCATGTAGGTGTGAGTGTGTGACTGAAAGGTCACAGCATGGCATCAGTTGACTGTTGCTGCATGTATGTTTGTGTGTGTGTATGTGTGTGTGTGTGTGTGTGTGTGGATTAGTGGTGTTATATAATGGCAGCAGTGAGCTTGCACCCAGCAGACAGTAAGAGGATTACAATGCATGTGCCTGAGACACAGGTTCTGTAGTGGCCTGCTTACATACACACAGTTTTTAGTCATACTCTACACCTGCCACTTGATCACCGTCGTCCATATACATTCTGTCTACTTCCCACATACACACACACACACACACACACACACACACCCATGGGCTGATGTTATATAACAAAATCATCTTTTTATGATTTTCACTTCATACTATGGCTTTTGAATATGACATCATTTGTAACTGCTGTGCTAATTAATTTCATATTGTGTCAAATTATATCTGAGTATATTGGTGATATAGTCAGTCAGTTTTTAAAGTACACTTCATCCAAAGACTAACTTCATACATCCATCCATTATCTGTAAGCGCTTATCCAGTTCAGGGACACGGTGCGTCCAGAGCCTACCTGGAATCATTGGGTGCAAGGCAGGAATACACCCTGGAGGAGGCGCCAGTCCTTCACAGGGCAACACACACTCACACATTCACTCACACACACAGACACTTTTGAGTTGCCAATCCACCTACCAACTGTTTTTGAACTGTGGGAGGAAACCGGAGCACCCGGAGGAAACCCACGCGGACACAGGGAGAACACACCACACTCCTCACAGACAGTCACCCGGAGGAAACCCACGCGGACACAGGGAGAACACACCACACTCCTCACAGACAGTCACCCGGAGTGGGAATTTTAAACACTGTCCACTTTCTCTTCACACTTTTAGGCACCTACCATAAAGTCAGAGACACTAGTGTATTCGCATTTTGTGTTAGTCACCATCTAATCTTTTATGAGTGGTCACAGGGCACTGCCCACAGGAGACTGTTGGCTGGATATTTTTGGTTGAACTATTCTCAGTTCAGTAGTGACACTGAGGGAGGTCTTCAGTACTCCAGCAGCACTGCTATGTCTGATCCACTCGTCCCAGCATAGCATGCACTAACACACCACCACCACATCAAAGTCACTGCATTTTGAACCAAATAATATCAGCTCTGTGGTGGTCCTATGAAAGGGATCTAAAAGGTATGCATACTAAAAAAGAACACTACGGTCTGGAATGGTAGAAAAACAAAATGGACACTGAACATAGACACAAGGAGGTCTCTCTCTCTCTCTCTCTCTCTCACACACACACACACACACACACACTCTCTTTCTTTCTCTCTCTCTCTCTCTCTCTCTCTCTCTCTCTCTCTCTCACTCACTCTCATTCCCCCACTTTAGTTTCCTTTTCCTGTACTATTTCGTTTCCAAAATGGTCCTACACTGCCATTTGTTTTTCTGTCTCTTGCCCACTAGTTGTCACTCTTCTGTTACTTCTACTAAGTTTGTTTGTAGAATGTTGGCAGAACATTCTCTAGATGTTTTCACCAGTTTGCTGTGATCTTCATGGCTCATATACATCTCCAGTCACCACATTATAGAGCTATCGACAGTGAGGGCAGGGGTTATGACCTAGCTAGTGGGTGGTATTGGCACCAATTGAGAAAACTGAAGAGGGAGAGTAAGGCTAGTTTAGGCTAGTAAGATCAACCTTCTGATAATGTGCATGTGTTTGTAATAGGGGTGAGTGCTGTGGCAAAAATACCATGGTACTTGTATACCATATTTTGACACAAATGAAGCCATGTGTATTTAAAGCCAGCAAAACCCCACACTGCTATCATTTCAAATGAAACGTTTGAAATGTTTGCAACAAAACAATATCTCTTCTCCACATACTGTTGTGAGTTTTTTTGGTGATGTGTACACTACTTGATGAACAGAACACGTAAAGGAACACTAGGTAACGTTTGGTATTTTACTCATGGGCTGCTTCTACATTTGCAGCGTGTAATACACATTTAGAGCACTATTCTGAGATGGGGCTGTTTCCTACCCTCCTCTAAAAGTTACATAGTGCTGTTTCTGCAGTGCTGATCCTGGGGTAGCAATCACGGCAGCTCTATTCTCCCTATGACAGGTCAGTGATGCATGACAAAGATTTTGAAGCTGTAGTTTTAATGTCAAATTCTACATGCTGTTCCTTTAATAACCACATGATCTTTAACAGAGACCTCCCCTGTGATTGGACCTCTGCACAGGGTGTGCTTCCAGCTGTGCTGAGACAATTTTATTCTAGTAACATTGTAGACCCCTAAACGCCATGTAGCAACTCTGAATTCTGGGATGGCGCTCCATGATTTACAGCACAGTTCTGGGGGCTTTACACACCTCTAGACCACATTTGGCATTGAGCATGGTGAAATAAGGCCATGTGTAGCTACTGAATTAAGATAATTATATTTCATGCAGTCCTGTGGACATTATACGAGTTGTGCATGTACAGCTGAATGCCTGCGTCCGCGCTGGGAGAATCATAAAGTAGCCGCATTCACTAATTATAAGGAGTGTCAGCAGACATTTGGACATGACGTTTACACTGGTTTCATTTAAAGGAGCCAGATTTCTTCTGGAATCCTTATTATTTGTTCTAGTCCATGCATTCATGCCAGTCCTTGTTCCTTGATCTTACTCGGTTCCAGCACTTTGACAAAGTGAAAGTGAAAAGTTTTGCAAATGCATCAGACTTTAAGATCTCCAGCAGCTCACTGCAGCGACTTCCTCCTTTAAATCATGTTTCTGTTAAGCTTTCGATTTTCACATTATAATATTAATATATGCATATTTGCACTGGGCTGCTTAAATATTCATGTGTGACTGTCTGGTTTTTTGTGAAACAGGCATAATTGGCTTATAAGGGAAGGAACTGGAGAGTCATGTATTTGCATATGGAAAAAAATATCTGTTTTGGCTGTAGCTGATATCTCTGAGTTGGACCGAAATGGAAAAAGACCCTTTAATTAACATTGCTGTTAAACTTGAGAAATGCTGTGGTGTGTGTGGGTGTGTATGTGTGTGTGTGTGTGTTCAGTGTAAAACAAGTGATTCATATCGAGAGTTTCTTGAAGCCTAACACTAACTGTAGATGTATACTAACATACAGTTGCCCCCAAAATGATTTGAACCTTTGTGCTATATTGTTATTAATTGTAATGCTAAACCAAGTGGCCTTTAAATAAAAAGTTGGCTAAAATGAACTCTTGTTTGCTGACCATGTATTAGTATTAGTATTTTTAACTAAGGCCTGGCCTGTGTGATGGTAGATCAGTGTGGCTGCTGGAGCTTTTACACGATGTTTTTATTGTTTTTTGGCTATGGTTGGGGCAGTTTGAAACATTGTAGATGCACCTAATCTTTACAGATTAAACTGAATGACCTGAGTTTGCACTTCCAGTAATCCTTTCTGCTTCATCAATCCGCCCCATGATTTGTCTCTCTGTGGCCCTAACTACTCTCTCTCTCTCTTTCTCTCCCTCTCTCTCTCCCCCCTCTATCATTATCAGCTAGTTCAGCCGAGGTTAACTCACTCATGAAGTCAATCTGATCTCCCTGCTTTAAACTGGAAATGAGAGAGAATCCTCTTGCTCACATATATTCCCCATCTCTCTATCTCTCTCTCTTTTGTCCCTTTCTCTTCCTTCCTTGCTCAGAGAGTGTCCTGCTGCAGATTTTGCTCTTGTTTTAGCCCATGGTGTGATTGAGGGTTTCGTGTTGTCTGAGCTGTAATTGTTGTGGTTTATTTAGGAATCTGTGCTGTGGTAAGCTCACAGACTTCTATTTTGATATACAGCCACCTGCTGGCCTGCTGTGGAATGCACCTGTGTGTCTGACTGGGAGTTGGTGGTGTAATGGGTTAAAAAGCATAGTGTCTCAGGGGTGCCTTTAGACAGAGTGGGTGGACTGGGCCGGGGATCTGTTTTTAATGGCCTATAAGATCAGCTGCTGTTGTTTATTCTTTCACAAATCAGGAGCTTTGTTAGCACGGCCCATTTTAGTCACTTCATGCCAGGACATTACAAGCTTGATTCTCTGGAAAACATTACATATGATGATGATCATGATGATTGTGATTATTATGGCGATGATAATGGTCATGAATTTGATGATAATGATGCCTTTCATGAGAAACTGACACCAAAATATGAACGGAAAATCACATTTAAAAAGTGGCTGCTACTGTTGATTATGAAAATGATTTTTGTTTATTTATTTATCGTATTTTTTATAGACACCGTTTTATCTGAGATTTCTTCTGAAATCAGTTAAATCAATCAGGGGTTTGTACCCATTCCCTGCCTTAACTTCTAGGAAGGCTGTACGCTGGAATTTGGAGCATTGCTGTGAGGATTTGATGTCAGTTAGCCACAAGGACACGAGTGAGGTCAGGTACAGATGTCGGATAATTAATTCTGAAACACAAATGCTGCTCAGTGAACTTCCACTGCTCTGAAGTTCCACTCTTCTACATACCAGTGCTGGGGGGTTTCTTCCCCTGCAGCATCTCATTTGGGGATAGTTAGCATATCCTACTGTGTATGTGAAATACAGAATGTTTTGTAAGAAGAGTAAATATATGTAAAAACATGTAAAACGCATAATAAGATTTACATTTTGAAGAACGGTCACATGAGAACACGTTTGTCAGATTTGTAAGACAGCCTTATAGCACTTTGTATGAGTACTGCAGAGGAATGAGTTTATAAAAGGGGTGGTTTAAAGGAACACTAGATAGTTTTGCACCTTCAAATTACAGCTTCAAATTCATTGTCATGTTTCACTGACATGTATAGAGCATGTGATTGATGCTCTGCATATCATTGCTGTGTCTGATCCACTCATATAAACTGATAACAAGAAAATGATTGTAGAAAGAAGTAGGCAATTTGAATGTTTTTATTCCTTCATATCAAACATTTACATGCAGGTTACAGCAAGGCACAATTATGCATAAAGAGAATGTAACCGTTTACATTTGTGTCTGTTTTTCTAATATCATTATTACATATAAAATAAATGGTGGTGCCTCAGTCTTCCAAGGTCAGGAATCCAAATAGCCTCGCTCTCTCTGTGTGGGGAGGGAGGCCTTCCCCACTTCCCCCATCCCTCAGCAGGATGTTAGCCAATGAGAAAGTCTGTTTCCTAACATAATATAGCTGAGAATGTAGGGCTCCTCCAAGCCTGTTGAGCTGTGCAGTGTTTTAATGTTTGCGACAGATGTGGTAGATATGGCCCCTGTTACCTTTCACCATCCTTTTACAGAAATCAGAGTAGCAGAGAATCATTCTCGACATCGAGCCAATTCACAGCAGGCCATTCTGAATATTGTAACACGTAAACACACTTCACATATATAGTCATAATGTATTCACATATTGAATTTTAACAGTACAATCTAGTGCTAAGTCACACTGATACTGTAGTCATGCATAGATTGGTATTATGTCTAAAGTTTTCTTTCTCTTTTTTCTCTTTTTCCATGTCACTCCTGGCTCCTTGTGCCCTGATGTTTTTTTGGAAGCAGGTAAGTACTCTTCCGTTTAAAGATCTCTTTCACTCACTTATCATGGAAAAGTGCCCCTAGTGGCTATTAGTGGTACTGCTTAATTGTGTGCCTCCAGTACTTTTGTGTGTGTGTGTGGACTTTTCAGTTGTTGTGTATTAGCTGATAGGGTACTGAATGTGTTGACTAACAGAATAAAAATGGCCTAATCCGGAGGTCCTCAGGACTGTGGTGTTTTAGCGTATTTGGAGCATCTTGGGGCCCTGAGAACGTTTGGTACAGCTGGACTAATTTATCAATAATGTATTAAAGGGGAAGTATTTATGCAAAACTCACTTTTTGCATGCTTTTGTATTTCCACTTGAGGTTCTACTGCTCCTATAAACACAGAAATCATATGCTTCTACGAGCCGTTTGGATAGCTTCCTTGTTGTGATGTCACAATAAGGAAATTTGCATAGAACCACCCTGGCACCACCCCTCACCTGGAGGGTTTGCATAAATGGCTCATTTTGAAAGGGGCTGAAACTGGCAAGAATAGAGCTAGTGAGATCTCTTTATGTGAGAGTGATTTTGTGAAAGGAACTTCACGAACTTGTTTTGTTTAGCTCATAGACCCATTCTAACTTGTTTAAACAGAGGTATAATATGCCCCCTTTAATGCTTTTAGTGAAGGTTCTATAAAACTAATAAAACATTGAACAAATGGGACAAATACTAAAGGCTCGTATTATGCTCATGGTGAGAAACAAGATCCTGGAGTAATCCTTTAAAGGAACTCTAGGTAACATTTGGTATTTTTGCTTCTGGGCTTCCCCTAAAGTTGCAGAGTGTAATTAAATTTACTGCACTGTTCTGAAATCAAGGGGGAGGGAAGAGTGTCGTTTCCTACCCTTTTCCAATGTTACAGAGTGCAGTTTCTACAGTGCTGAGCCCAGAGTGACAAAAACAAAGGCCCTATTCTCTCTGTTACAGCCCAGTGGAGCATCACAATGTTTATGAAGTTGTAATTTTGAGGTAAAAATACCACCTAGTGTTGTTTTAAATAGCAGTTGCCAGTGTGTTCTATTATGAAATGGGCCAATAGAGTTTTTATGAGCATCACGTAGAGTACTGTGTGATATGAATTAACACCAATTGTTTAAAAAATCAAATTCCAATGATGTAAGTTTTCCTTACCCAACGTTCACACGAGTGTCCCTCGTGATGTGGTAAGTTCACCTCTTGTGAAGGCTGGGGACCCTGGGTAGTGCGATTCAGTGATTGTTTCAAGTAATTGTGTAAACTAGTAATTTAGTTGTGACATGACTCTGTTTTGTAACTCATATGATGTAAAGAAGTTCTCAGAACGATTTGTCGCTTGTCGCTGTGGCGCCAAATCGTGGCTACAATTCTCTTCCTCTCATAGTAAATGACTGGGCGTGTGTTGTTTGTCGCCTCCTAGTGTGAATGGGGGTTATTTACTGAAAGGCAGAAGTGGATTTAAAAGGGATTTGAGCTTTTAAACAATGCATTTTTGATACTTGGGATTAATGATGGGAAAAATGATAATTCAGTTGAAAATTTTCAATTCCAAAATTGATTTTTGTATTTGTTTAAGCAGTTAAACGCTCACATGAGGCATTAAAGGTATGAATGAAAAGCAAAAATAAGTGAATATAATATACACATGGATGGGGTAAAGAATTATCTTTTTTATTCACTTTTATTAATGCAGTACATTAAAAATATTGTAACGTACTGTAACAGCAGTATCGTGTGGTGTTTGGTTTTCAGTAGCGTCTCTTGCCCTCATTCCCCTCTTCTGCTTCTCCTTCTTGGAAGCAAATATTTTCCTCGTTTTCTTTCTTCTCTCACTCTGCATTTACTCTCCCCCTGTTTGCCCCTCACGTACACTCCCTCACACATGTCGCTCTCTCTCCCTCTCTCTCTCTCTCTCTCTCTCTCTCTCTCTCTCTCTCTCGCACTGCACCCCATGCAGCCACAGGAATGTGTGTGGAGGAATAACTGGCAGAGGAACTGCCCTGAACTCGTTCCATCCAGCTCTCTTCTCTCTCTCTCTCTTTCTCTCTGTCTGTCTCTCTCTCTCTCTCGCTCACTCTCTCTCTCACACATACACACACACACACACGCTCTCACTCTCTCTCTTTCTCTCTCTCTCATTTTCTCTCTTTCTCGGTCTAACAAAGGCATGATTTGAATGACAGGGAGAGAGGGGAAATCAGCAGCCCCCCAGGGAGCAGTGGCAGAGGGGGGAAGCTACAAGACGAGAGATTTTGCACGCCTTTCGTGTGCATGCGCGTGTGTGTGTGTTTTGGTGCATTTTCAGGACAGAAATATCCTCACATTTGTAGGAAAGACAGAAATAAACATAATAATTAATTATTACATATAGGTGCATAACACTTTATCCCCAAATGTTTGTGGACACAAATATATTCAAAACATACTTTACTGCCATTTGCTGTAGTAACAGCTTCAGCGTTTTCTGGGGAAGACTTTACGTTATACTATGGAACATTGCTGTGAGATTCTGATTGTATTCAGCCCCAAAGGCCTTAGCAAAGTCAAATACTGATGGTAGAGGTTAAGTTCTGCATCACAAACCCCAATCCAGCTTGTCCAAAATGTACTGAATGCTGCAAAACCCAGGTCCACTGCACTTCATGCCAATGATGGGGTGTTTATACCCCTCTAGTCGACACTTGAAGCATTGCGCATGGTGACCCTAACCTTGTGCAGATGCTGCACTGCATCCCATTTCATTTCATGGTTTTCTATGGAGATTATACAAACTCTGTGTTCAGTTGTATGTCTGTGTCCGAGGTGGGTGGACCTTAAAGGTGCAATATTAATTAATGACTATGTGTATGCAGGGGACATTAAAAGTAATTATACTATATATATATATATATATATATATATATATATATATATATATATATATATATATATATATATATATTGTTTTATATAATGTGCTTATAAACTGTACATAACACACATGGGACACATTAAAATACGCAAGTTTAACATTTTAACATATATACAGTCACTTAAACATGTAAGTACAGTGTAGGTCCTGATCTTGTATTAAAAACAAAGCTATGTTTGTCTTTGATAGTTCCTGCCCCTTTTCTTTTGCTGTTTTGTTTGTGGAGGGTGGCTGGTGCGTGTTTGTGTGTGTGAGATTTTGTGTGTGGATTTCCCTGTCACGATAAGTAGCCCCCTCCCTTACCCCCTCCCCTCTGTAATCTGTAATGGCCATTTGCTCATTGCTTTTGACACACAGCTTCTGGCCTTAGACACATTTCTTTCCTCTTCGCACGAAACGAGCAGCTCTGTGGCTCAGCCGCCTGTCCGTCAAGCAGCCGGGCGTTCTGATTGGCAGCTGGCAGACGTTACTGCGGCGATGCCCCGTGTCTAGTGACGTGGTTGCCGTGGCGCCCTTAGGCTGTTTGTCAAATGCCAAGCGGAGCAGATAGAGAGCCTCTCTGTTCTTTGTCTTGGCACAAAGAGCAGCTATGTTTTGTGTGTGTGTGTGTGTGTGTGTGTGTCAGTGTCTACCCACTCTATCACTTTTATTGCCCACTGCCGACACACTGGCGTATCGCTGTTGTCGTCATAGGAACCCGATGGCGACGCTTGTCACACTAACGTCATATAGAGCTTGTGTGCGTACTCTTGTGAGGAGTTCAGAGCTGTCTGAATATCAAATGGCAAATGGTGCATCAATAATGTGAAATAATTAAAGACTGACCTCAATGTGTATGACCACTACTGCTACTTTGACTACTAAATGATCTGAATACATTCATTCTTTAAAAACATTGGGTCTAAACCACCATTTAGAACTGTGATTGGTTAACAGTATACAGTAAAAAATCATTGATTGGTTAGAGGCTCCTTTTGGATATTACAGCCTTCTACACTTACAATACTGCATTTCATATTATTATTATTTACTAATAATATTGTAGAGACCAGCAGGTGTAAGCTTATTTTTGAAAATATCCATCTGGAAAAAAACACCCTGTAACTTCCCCCCTC